>NC_134820.1:6637348-6719848 GCF_046742065.1 Oratosquilla oratoria | reverse complement strand
TAATAATAATAATAATAATTTCAACGGCAGCTGCCAAGTACATGCATGAGTTAACGCTTCAATTGGTACTTTGTACATGAATATGCATGCAGGACTAAGCAAGATGGCGCTAGTACGTGACTCTCTTGCCCAGTGGGACGTACAGCGACCGCGTTCGCAATCTAATGTTGTTCAACTCTCGAAAACGTGAGCAATGCTAAAAAACATCTTAGTGTTTTACGATTATTCTATTTAACAACAATCAAAAGGTGATATAAATGATATAATGTAAATGATATATGAAAAAACATAACCTATCTGAGACAAAATAAAAATCGACCCTGTAAGACATGCAAGTTCATGAAATGAAGATATTATTATCATTATGTCGATATATTCAGAAAAAATGTCACATATATTTAAGGATAAAACAGTCACACAGAAAATAGCATGTAACAGTAAAAGCAGTTATGGAAAATATGGAAAATTTACATGGACAAAACTACACGTTTCAAACATCCTGTACGCGACTTCTGCACAATGATCTCAATAGATTTCTATAATGATCAGTGTCTGCAAATCACTGGGGTATTCCAATATTTTCCAACCTAACTATGCATGTAAAAATCATTATGCTTATTAGGCGTATAATCAATAACGCATTCAACAGGCATTAAAAAAATTAAACAGTACAACTAGACTTCAGCAGTACCTTATTGGTAATAAATTGAAAAATATAATCTAGTCACCACCTGTAAACTACTCACTACATTTACTTATATGATTCTTGCACTCAGTTTCCCACAACCATGAGAGTGAAAAAGTAGTGTGATATTAGTTACTTGTGGCTGCTAATAGAAATTGAAAATTCCGAGCTACGTCGTTATTTTAAATGTTGCATCAAGGCTGTCTCTCGACTCGCCTGAGAAATGCTGGGGAATGGTAACGCTCCTTACTTGAGCTAAGGAAGTAATGTGTATTCATGAAAGGTAAGGTAATTTTGTTGTCACTTTTTCATCTTATCTTGTTGTTTTCCTTGGTTATATATATACACATATACATATA
Source organism: Oratosquilla oratoria (assembly GCF_046742065.1). NCBI lineage: Eukaryota > Metazoa > Arthropoda > Malacostraca > Stomatopoda > Squillidae > Oratosquilla > Oratosquilla oratoria. The sequence continues at coordinate 6,718,804 of NC_134820.1, read as the reverse complement.
TAAATACACATATACATATATATATATATATATATATATATATATATATATATATATATATATATATATATATGTGTGTGTGTGTGTGTGTGTGTGTGTGTGTGTATTCACCTCGGATCTGCTGCAGCCTCTGTTCGAGACAGCCAGACACCACCCTACGGCAGTGAGCTCAGAGCTCATTATTTGCCGATCTCTGGGTAGGTCTGAGACCACTCACACACCACACACCGGGACAGCAAGGTCACAACTCCTTGACTAACATCCCGTACTTACTCACTGCTAGGTGAACAGGGGTTACACGTGATAGGAGACAAACCCAACTTATCTCCGCCCGGCCGGGGAATCGAACCCCGGTTCTCCGGCTTGTGAGGCCAGTGCCTTACCACTCCGCCACCGAGCCGTATGTGTGTGTGTGTATTTACCTAGTTGTATTTTACGGGAAGGGGAGCTATGCTCGTGAGGTCCCGTCTTCATATCTCATTTTATCTAAGCTATTTTTAAATTCATGTATTGTTTTTGCACACACCACTTTCTCATCTAACTTGTTCCAACTGTCTATTACTCTGTGAGGAAAGCTGTTCTTTTTCAAATCTCTTCTATAGCTGTCTTTTTTTATTTTCTTTCCGTGTCCTCTTGTATTTCTGTCATCCCATTTTATCAGATTCTCTCTATCAGTAATTTCCATGCCTTTCATGATTCTGTAAATAGTTATCAAATCTCCTCTCTCTCTTCTTTTCTCTAGTGTCTGTAGTTCAAGTTTTTGTAGTCTCTCTTCATATGATAGTTTTGAGAGTGTAGGTGCCAGTTTTGTAATTGCTCTTTGTATTCTTTCAAGTTTTTTTATACATTTTTTTGTACTTGGTGACCATATCGTTGCTGCATATTCCAATCTTGGTCTTATCAGAGTGATTAGGATTTTCTTCACCATTTCTTCATCCAGGTATGTAAATGCAACTTTGATTGTTCTTATCAAATTATAAGTTTCTCCAAAAATCTTATTTATATGTTTCTCAGGTGACATATTATTCATAACAATGACTCCCAGGTCCTTCTCATTTTCTACTTTTTTTATTCCTTCCTCTCCCAAATTATACGATCCTGTTACTCTGCTTTTGCTTTTTCCAAATTCCATTATACTACACTTTTTTGTATTGAACTCCATCTCCCACTTCCTACTCCATTCCTGTACTTTATATAGATCTCTCTGTAGTGATTCACAATCGTCTTCTGTTTTCACTCTTTTTAGTAGTTTTGCATCATCTGCAAAGAAGCTCATATAGCTTTCAATTCCTTCATCCATATCATTAATATATATAGCAAACATTATTGGGGCCAGAACTGTTCCCTGCGGAACACCGCTTATTACTTCATCCCATTCTGAGTGCTGGTCTCTTATCACTACTCTCATTTTTCTTTCTTGCAAAAAGTCTTCCATCCAATTTAGTAGTTTTCCTTGTATTCCTCCTTCAGTTTCTAATTTCTTAAGCAACTTCTTATGTGGTACTTTGTCAAAACCTTTCTTTAGGTCTAGAAATGCACAGTCCGCCCATCCATCTCTTTCTTGTATTATATCTATTAGCCTTGAATAGAAACATATTAAATTGGTGACGAATGATCGTCCTTGTCTGAATCCAAATTGCCTTGGGTTTAACACTTTATTTTTTTTCTAAATATTTTACCCATCTACTTTTGATAATTCTTTCACAAATTTTTGCTATTTTATTTGTTAGAGAGACTGGTCTATAGTTGGTAGGTTCTTCTTTATTTCCTCCTTTATATATAGGTACTATATTTGCTTTTTTCCAATCTTCTGGAACTTTTCCTTCTTTCAAGGAACTGTTTAGTATGCTGTGTATTTTGTCTGCCAGTTCATTCTTGCATTCTTTCAGAATCCAGTTTGCTATTTCATCTGGCCCATGCGATTTTCTGACATCAAGATTACCCAAGTGTGTCAATATTTCATTCTTTGTTACTTCTATTTCTTCCATAGGGGGGACTTTCTCTTTCCACTCAATCTCTTCAGGTTGTATATTTTCCCTTGTAAACACTGATTTAAAATGCTTGTTCATAATTTCTGCCATTTCCATTTCCTCAGTGTATTCAACTCCCCCTTGTCTTAATTTCTCCAAGTCTTGTTTGTTTTTCAGTTTATTGTTTACAAATCTGTAAAATAATTTTGGTTGATCTTTACACTTTTCTATAACATCTTTTTCATATTTTCTCTTTTCCTCTCTGCACTTTTGTACATATTCATTTCTATAACCGGTATATATTTTCCATTTTTCAGGTCTTCTGTCTTTTTTCCATCTGGTCCAGGCTTTGTCTCTTTTGTCTTTTAACTCCCTACAACTTTTGTTGTACCAGCATTTTACATATTCTTTTTCTTGTTTTTGTCTTGGGACATACTTTTCCACTCCTTTTTTGTAAATTTTTGTCAAAATATTCCATTTCTCTTCCACTGATGTTTCTTCTTTGTATATTTCTTCCCAGTTTTCTTGTTGGAAGAATTCTCTTATTTTATCAAAGTGTGTTTTTTCATACATCATTCTTCCTTTTCTATATTGTTCATTTCTTTTCATATATTTTTCTTCATTAAGTTCCAGTTCAATCAATATGTGGTCACTTTTACCTATTGGTGTTTTATATTCAATCTTGTCCACTATTCTAGGTTCAGATGTAATTAAGTCTAGTCTCGATGGTTCTTCTTCATTTCTATACCTAGTGTTCTCCTGTATCCATTGTGTCATTGAATGGTCAGTAATCATCTCAAGTAGAGCGTTTCCCCATGAGTCATCACCACTCTTTACTGTCATTTCTTCCCAGCAGATTTCTTTGCAATTAAAGTCGCCCATCATAACTATTATTCCTCCGTCTTCCATTATTTTATTTAATGCTATCTGTGTGTCCTCTAACAAACTTTTATGTTCACTCTCCTCCCATGAGGCTGTTTTTGGAGGCACATAATTGATCACAAATTTTCTGCTCTTCTTATCTCGGTCTTCCACTTCTATCATAATCATCTCTACTGTATTCTTTCCATATATGACACCTTTCACGTTTATATCCTTCTTAGTCAGGAACATAACTCCACCCCCTTATTTTTTCTCTCTGTTTCTAATCCAATAATTGTATGCATCATGTCCTACACTGTTGGGTGGTAGTGGGCCTTTTAATTTTGTTTCTACAATTCTCATTATGTCCGGTTCCTTTTCCTTCAAATAATCATTCAGTTCATTCAATCCTGTTATTAATCCATCTATATTTGTGTACGACGCTCTTAGTTTTCGCCACTTCCATTGTGTTCTCTGTTTCCCTTATGTTTTTCTTTTGTATGTCGAACTGCTTTATTTTCATGTTCACTACTCTCCAATAGAATCTCTCTTTCTCTGACTCCGTTCTTTCCTCGTTTTTTGCCTTAGCTTCAAGTCTATTCTGCTTTTCTGCCTCTCTTTCCTCGTTATTCATTTCTCTTTTTATCCATACCTTTTTATATTGATCACTTGTTGCTAGTTTCCCTGTTTTGGATAGAATTTTCTCTGCCGTTGTTTGTGACCTGAATTTAATCTTAATTGGTCTGGTCTTATCTGTACTATATTTTCCGAGTCTGAATTTTTCCTCAATTTCCTTCATAATTTCTGGTTCATCTTCCTGGACTAATTTTAATAAACTGCTTACTCTTTCATTTTCCTCATTGATTCTTGAGGTTCTATCTGGGTTATGTTTCTCTTCCATTCCTAATATAATTATACATTTCTTTTTGTCAGCTAATTCTCTTACTATATTCTCCTTCTGTCTCATCACTTTAATAACTGAGTCTTCATTATGTTCTTTCAATTGCTGTTTGACTATGTCAGTGAATGAAACCTTATTCCCTTCTTGGGTTGTTCTCCAATTTTTAGCTTCTTTAGCTATTGTCTCTCTGTTTTCATTACTATTCTTCTTTAATTTCTCATTCTCCTCCTTTACATTTCTTAACTGTCTTTTTAGGCCCTCTATTTCATCAGTTAAGTTTCTGTTTGCCTTCTCTAGTTCTTCCAACCTTTCAACTCTCTGGAAAATGGAGTCAACATTACCTAACCTACGTTCCAAGTCCTCGATCACCTTATCAACTCTCTCCTCTAGTCTTATCAGTCGGGGGGGGGGGGTTTGTCCCCCCCCCACCCTCTTTAAATCCCTGGAACATATTCTCGTCACTTTCTACTGTATTGCTCCTCTCTATACTTCTAATCTTTACATTTTTATTAGCCATTTCGTCGTCACTGAGTTGGTCCGGTGGTCGTTTCATGTTGACCTTACGCTTGTCTGCTTGGGCCAAGTCCTCCACTTCCTCATTTCCTTCCATTTCCCCAGCAATCCCTCCCCTTCTCCTCTTTTCCTACTTACCCACTGCCCCACGAGCAATTTCCCCCCACCCTGTAAATACAAAAGGGCACTTCTCTTTGCGTTGGGATCCACAATCGGCACTTTTCTTCAGAACGTTCTTCAAGCCGTCCGTTCGTTGAAAGTGTGTGTGTGTGTGTGTGTGTGTGTGTGTGTGTATTCACTTGGTCTTTGGATCACGTGTTGGACTCGTGATCGACAGCTATTTCCCTTCTGGAAGAGAGCTCAGAGCTCGTAGGTCCGATCTATGGGTAATGCTATGACCTTGCACACACACACACACCCAACTCCCCGCCCACGAGAGTTGGAGTAACACCCCTCAGCGCTGCGATACTGATATTATTTCAGCCCCGGGCGAGAGTCGAACCCAGACCTCCGTAGTGGCAGGCCAGAGCTCTAACCACAGCGCCATGAGAGGTTAGAGGTGTGTGTGTGTGTGTGTGTGTGTATTTACCTAGTTGTATATACCTAGTTGTATTTTACGGGAAGGGGAGCTATGCTCGTGGGGTCCCGTCTTCATATCTCATTTTATCTAAACTATTTTTAAATTCATGTATTGTTTTTGCACACACCACTTTCTCATCTAACTTGTTCCAACTGTCTATTACTCTGTGAGGAAAGCTGTTCTTTTTCAAATCTCTTCTATAGCTGTCTTTTTTTATTTTCTTTCCGTGTCCTCTTGTATTTCTGTCATCCCATTTTATCAGATTCTCTCTATCAGTAATTTCTATGCCTTTCATGATTCTGTAAATAGCTATCAAATCTCCTCTCTCTCTTCTTTGCTCTAGTGTCTGTAGTTTAAGTTTTTGTAGTCTCTCTTCATATGATAGTTTTGAGAGTGTTGGTGCCAATTTTGTAATTGCTCTTTGTATTCTTTCAAGTTTTTTTATACATTTTTTTGTACTTGGTGACCATATCGTTGCTGCATATTCCAATCTTGGTCTTATCAGAGTGATTAGGATTTTCCTCACCATTTCTTCATCCAGGTATGTAAATGCCACTTTGATTGTTCTTATTAAATTATAAGTTTCTCCAAAAATCTTATTTGTATGTTTCTCAGGTGACATATTATTCATAACAATGACTCCCAGGTCCTTCTCATTTTCTACTTTTTTTATTCCTTTTTCTCCCAAATTATATGATCCTGTTATTCTGTTTTTGCTTTTTCCAAATTCCATTATACTACACTTTTTTGTATTGAACTCCATCTCCCACTTCCTACTCCATTCCTGTACTTTATTTAGATCTCTCTGTAGTGATTCACAATCTTCTTCAGTTTTCACTCTTTTCAGTAGTTTTGCATCATCTGCAAAGAAGCTCATATAGCTTTCAATTTCTTCATCCATATCATTAATATATATAGCAAACATTATTGGGGCCAGAACTGTTCCCTGCGGGACACCGCTTATTACTTCATTCCATTTTGAGTGCTGGTCTCTTATCACTACTCTCATTTTTCTTTCTTGCAAAAAGTCTTCCATCCAATTTAGCAATTTACCTTGTGTTCCTCCTTCATATTCTAATTTCTTAAGCAACTTCTTATGTGGTACTTTGTCAAAAGCTTTTTTTAGGTCTAGAAATGCACAGTCCGCCCATTCATCTCTTTCTTGTATTATATCTATTAGCCTTGAATAGAAACATATTAAATTGGTGACGCATGATCGTCCTTGTCTGAATCCAAATTGCCTTGGATTTAGTATGTTATTTTTTTCCAAGTATTTTACCCATCTACTTTTGATAATTCTTTCACAAATTTGTGCTATTGTACTTGTTAGAGAGACTGGTCTATAGTTGGTAGGTTCTTCTTTATTTCCTCCTTTATATATAGGTACTATATTTGCTTTTTTCCAATCTTCTGGAACTTTTCCTTCTTTTAAGGAACTGCTTATTATGCTATGTATTTTGTCTGCCAGTTCATTCTTGCATTCTTTCAGAATCCAATTTGCTATTTCATCTGGCCCATGCGATTTTCTGACATCAAGATTACCCAAGTGTGTCAATATTTCATTCTTTGTTACTTCTATTTCTTCCATAGGGGGGACTTTCTCTTTCCACTCAATCTCTTCAGGTTGTATATTTTCCCTTGTAAACACTGATTTAAAATGTTTGTTCATAATTTCTGCCATTTCCATTTCCTCAGTGTATTCAACTCCCCCTTGTCTTAATTTCTCCAAGTCTTGTTTGTTTTTCAGTTTATTGTTTACAAATCTGTAAAATAATTTTGGTTGATCTTTACACTTTTCTATAACATCTTTTTCATATTTTCTCTTTTCCTCTCTGCACTTTTGTACATATTCATTTCTATAACCGGTATATATTTTCCATTTTTCAGGTCTTCTGTCTTTTTTCCATCTGGTCCAGGCTTTGTCTCTTTTGTCTTTTAACTCCCTACAACTTTTGTTGTACCAGCATTTTACATATTCTTTTTCTTGTTTTTGTCTTGGGACATACTTTTCCACTCCTTTTTTGTAAATTTTTGTCAAAATATTCCATTTCTCTTCCACTGATGTTTCTTCTTTGTATATTTCTTCCCAGTTTTCTTGTTGGAAGAATTCTCTTATTTTATCAAAGTGTGTTTTTTCATACATCATTCTTCCTTTTCTATATTGTTCATTTCTTTTCATATATTTTTCTTCATTAAGTTCCAGTTCAATCAATATGTGGTCACTTTTACCTATTGGTGTTTTATATTCAATCTTGTCCACTATTCTAGGTTCAGATGTAATTAAGTCTAGTCTCGATGGTTCTTCTTCATTTCTATACCTAGTGTTCTCCTGTATCCATTGTGTCATTGAATGGTCAGTAATCATCTCAAGTAGAGCATTTCCCCATGAGTCATCACCACTCTTTACTGTCATTTCTTCCCAGCAGATTTCCTTGCAATTAAAGTCGCCCATCATAAATATTCTTCCTCCATCTTCCATTATTTTATTTAATGCTATCTTTGTGTCCTCTAACATACTTTTATGTTCACTCTCCTCCCATGAGGCTGTTTTCGGAGGCACATAATTGATCACAAATTTTCTGCTCTTCTTATCTCGGTCTTCCACTTCTATCATAATCATCTCTACTGTATTCTTTCCATATATGACACCTTTCACGTTTATATCCTTCTTAGTCAGGAACATAACTCCACCCCCTTGTTTTTTTCTCTCTGTTTCTAATCCAATAATTGTATGCATCATGTCCTACACTGTTGGGTGGTAGTGGGCCTTTTAATTTTGTTTCTACAATTCCCATTATGTCCGGTTCTTTTTCCTTCAAATAATCATTCAGTTCATTCAATCCTGTTATTAATCCATCTATATTTGTGTAAGACGCTCTTAGTTTTCTGCCACTTCCATTGTGTTCTCTGTTTCCCTTATGTTTTTCTTTTGTATGTCGAACTGCTTTATTTTCATGTTCACTACTCTCCAATAGAATCTCTCTTTCTCTGACTCCGTTCTTTCCTCGTTTTTTGTCTTAGCTTCAAGTCTTTTCTGCTTTTCTGCCTCTCTTTCCTCGTTATTCATTTCTCTTTTTATCCATACCTTTTTATATTGATCACTTGTTGCTAGTTTCCCTGTTTTGGATAGAATTTTCTCTGCCGTTGTTTGTGACCTGAATTTAATCTTAATTGGTCTGGTCTTATCTGTACTATATTTTCCGAGTCTGAATTTTTCCTCAATTTCCTTTATAATTTCTGGTTCATCTTCCTGGACTAATTTTAATAAACTGCTTACTCTTTCATTTTCCTCATTGATTCTTGCGGTTCTATCTGGGTTATGTTTCTCTTCCATTCCTAATATAATTATACATTTCTTTTTGTCAGCTAATTCTCTTACTATATTCTCCTTCTGTCTCATCACTTTAATAACTGAGTCTTCATTATGTTCTTTCAATTGCTGTTTGACTATGTCAGTGAATGAGACCTTATTCCCTTTTTGGGTTGTTCTCCAATTTTTAGCTTCTTTAGCTATTGTCTCTCTGTTTTCATTACTATTCTTCTTCAATTTCTCATTCTCCTCCTTTACATTTCTTAACTGTCTTTTTAGGCCCTCTATTTCATCAGTTAAGTTTCTGTTTGCCTTCACTAGTTCTTCCAACTTTTCAACTCTCTGGAAAATGGAGTCAACATTACCTAACCTACGTTCCAAGTCCTCGATCACCCTATCAACTCTCTCCTCTAGCCTTATCAGTCGGGGGGGGTTGTGTCCCCCCCACCCTCTTTAAATCCTTGGAACATATTCTCGTCACTTTCTACTGTATTGCTCCTCTCTATACTTCTAATCTTTACATTTTTATTAGCCATTTCGTCATCACTGATTTGGTCCGGTGTTCGTTTCATGTTGACCTTACGCTTGTCTGCTTGGGCCAAGTCCTCCAATTCCTCATTTCCTTCCATTTCCCCAGCAATCCCTCCCCTTCTCCTCTTTTCCTACTTACCTACTGCCCCACGAGCAATTTCCCCCACCCTGTAAATACAAAAAGGCACTTCTCTTTGCGTTGGGATCCACAATCGGCACTTTTCTTCAGAACGTTCTTCAAGCCGTCCGTTCGTTGAAAGTGTGTGTGTGTGTGTGTGTGTGTGTGTGTGTGTGTGTGTGTGTGTGTGTGTGTGTGTGTGTGTGTGTGTGTGTGTGTGTGTGTGTGTGTGTGTGTGTGTGTGTGTGTGTGCTCGTGGTGTACCGTCTTCATATCTCATTTTATCTAAACTATTTTTAAATTCATGTATTGTTTTTGCACACACCACTTTCTCATCTAACTTGTTCCAACTGTCTATTACTCTGTGAGGAAAACTGTTCTTTTTAAGATCTCTTCTATAGCTGTCTTTCTTGATTTTCTTTCCGTGCCCTCTTGTATTTCTATCATCCCATTTTATCAGATTCTCTCTATCAATAATTTATATGCCTTTCATGATTCTGTAAATAGCTATCAAATCTCCTCTATCTTTTTCTGCTCTAGTGTCTGTAGTTCAAGTTTTGCTAGTCTCTCTTCATATGATATTTTTGAGAGTGTTGGTGCCAGTTTTGTAATTGCTCTTTGTATTCTTTCAAGTTTTTTTTATACATTTTTTTTGTACTTGGTGACCACATCGTTGCTGCATATTCCAATCTTGGTCTTATCAGAGTAATTAGAATTTTCTTCACCATTTCTTCATCCAGGTATGTAAATGCCACTTTAATTGTTCTGATTAAATTATAAGTTTCTCCAAAAATCTTATTTATATGTTTCTCAGGTGACATATTATTCATAACAATGACTCCCAGGTCCTTCTCATTTTCTACTTTTTTTATTCCTTCTTCTCCCAATTCATATGATCCAGTTATTCTGTTTTTACTTTTTCCAAATTCCATTATACTACACTTTTTAGTGTTGAACTCCATCTCCCACTTCCTACTCCATTCCCATACTTTATTTAGATTACTCTGTAGTGACTCACAGTCTTCTTCCGTGTTCACTTTTTTTAATAGTTTTGCATCATCTGCAAAGAAACTCATATAACTTTCAATTTCTTCATCCATATCATTAATATATATATAGCAAACATTATTGGGGCCAGAACTGTTCCTTGTGGAACACCGCTTATTACGTCATCCCGTTTTGAGTGTTTGTCTCTTATCACCACTCTCATTTTTCTTCCTTGCAAAAAGTCTTCCATCCATTTAAGCAGTTTGCCCTGTATTCCTCCTTCAGTTTCTAATTTCTTAAGCAACTTCTTATGTGGTACTTTGTCAAAAGCTTTTTTTAGGTCTAGAAATGCACAATCATCCCATCCATCTCTTTCTTGTATTATATCTATTAGCCTTGAATAGAAACATATTAAATTAGTGACGCATGATCGTCCTTGTCTGAATTCAAATTGCCTTGGATTTAGCACGTTTTTTTTTTTTCTTCTAAATATTTTACCCATTTACTTTTGATAATTCTCTCACAAATATTTGCTATTTTACTTGTTAGAGAGTCTGGTCTATAGTTGGTAGGGTCTTCTTTATTTCCTACTTTATATATGGGTACTATATTTGCATTTTTCCAATCTTCTGGAACTTTTCCTTCTTTCAAGGAACTATTTATTATGCTATGTATTTTGTCTGCCAGTTCATTTCTGCATTCTTTCAAAATCCAGTTTGCCATTTCATCTGATCCATGCGATTTTCTAACATCAAGATTACTCAAGTGTTTCATTACTTCATTCTTTGTTACTTCTATTTCTTTCATAGGGGGGACTTTCTCCTTCCATTCGATCTCTTCCGGTTGTATATTCTCCTTTGTAAACGCTGATTTAAAATGCCTGTTCATAATTTACGCCATTTCTATTTCCTCTGTGCATTCAACTCCTCCTTGTCTCAATTTCTCCAAATCTTGTTTGTTTTTCAGTTTGTTGTTTACAAATCTATAGAATAGTTTTGGTTGATCTTTACATTTTTCTATGACATCTTTTTCATATTTTCTCTTTTCCTCTCTGCACGCTTGTACATAATCATTTCTATAACAAATATATATCTTCCATTTTTCAGGTCTTTTGTTTTTCTTCTATTTGGTCCAAGCTTTGTCTCTTTTGTCTTTTAACTCCCTACAACTTTTGTTGTACCATCACTTTACATGTTCTTTTTCTTGTTTTTGTCTTGGAACATACTTTTCCACTCCTTTATATATATATATATATATATATATATATATATATATATATATGTATATATATATATATATATATATATGTATATATATATATATATATATATATATAAATTTTTGTCAAAATATTCCATTTCTCTTCTACTGTTGTATCTTCTTTGTGCATTCTTTCTCAGTTTTCATTTTGAAAGAATTCTCTTATAAAGAAAAAAATCATACATCAATCTTCCTTTTCTATATTGTTCATTTCTTTTCATGTATTTTTTCTCATTTAATTCTAGTTCTATCAATATGTGGTCACTTTTACTTATTGGTGCCTGGTATTCTATCTTTTCCACTATTTCAGGTTCTGATGTGATTATTAGGTCTAGTCTCGATGGTTCTTCTTCATTTCTATACCTAGTGTTCTCCTGAATCCATTGTGTCATTGTGTGGTCAATAATCTTCTCAAGTAGAACATTTCCCCCTGAGTCCTCTCCACCCTTTACGGTCATCTCTTCCCAGCAGATTTCTTTGCAATCAAAGTCGCCCATCATAAATATTCTTCCTCCATCTTCCATTATCTTGTTTAATGTTATTCTTGTGTCTTCTAACATACTTTTATGTTCACTCTCTTCCCACGAGGCTGTTTTTGGGGGCACGTAGTTTATTACAGACTTCCTGCTCTTCTTATCTCTGTCTTCTACTTCTATCATAATCATCTCTACTTTATTCTTTCCATATGTGACACACCTCACGTTTATATCCTTCTTAGTCAGGAACATAACTCCACCCCCTTGTTTTATCTCTCTGTTTCTAATCCAATAATTATATGCATTGTGTCCTATGCTGTTGGGTGGTAGTGGACCTTTTAATTTTGTCTCTACAATTCCCAATATGTCCGGTTCTTTTTCCTTCAGATACTCGTTCAATTGATTCAGTCCTGTTATTAATCCATCTATATTTGTGTAGGACACTCTTAACTTTCTGTTATTTCCATTGTATTTTCTGTTTCTTTTTTGTTTCTCTCTGTTATGGTCCATTTCCTCAATTTCATATTCACTACTCTCCAGTAGAAATCTTCTTTTTCTGACTCCGTTCTGGTCTCGTTTTTTCTTTAGCTTCTTTCCTTTTCATTTTTTCTTCCTCTCTTTTCTCTTTATTCATTTCTCTTTTTATCCATACCTTTTTATATTGTTCACTTGCTGCTAGCTTCCCTGTTTTTGCTAAGATATTCTCTGCTGTTGTTTGTGACCTGAATTTAATCTTAATTGGTCTGGTCTTATCTGTACTATATTTTCCGAACCTAAACATCTCTTCAATTTGTTTCATTATTTCAGGTTCATCTTCCTGAACTAATTCTAGTAAACTGCTTACTTTTTCTTTTTCCGCACTGATTCTTGAAGTTCTATCTAGGTTATGTTTCTCTTCCATTCCCAATATAATTATATATTTCATTTTATCTGCTAAGTCTCTTACTATATTCTCCTTCTGTCTCATCACTTTGATAACTGAGTCTTCAGTTTGTTCTTTCATTTGCTGTTTAATTATGTCAGTAAATGCAACTTTACTGTTTTCCTGGATTTTTTTTCCAACTCTGTGCTTCTTTTGCTATGGCCTCTTTATTGTCTTTATTATTCCTCTTTAATTCTTCATTCTCCTCTTTTACTTCTTTTAACTTTCTTTTTAATTCTTCTATTTCATTAGTTAAATTTTTGTTCACCTTCTCTAGTTCTTCCAACTTTTCAACTCTCTGCGCAATGTTGGTTACGTTACCGAACCTGTCTTCCCAATGTTCGATCATCTTATCAAGTTTCTCCTCTAGTCTTTTCAATCGGGGGAGGTTGGTATCCCCCCCCCTCATTAAATCCCTGGAAATTATTATCCTCACCTTCCATTGTGCTGCTCTTATCTATATTTCTAATCTTTACAATTTTGTTAATCCCATCACCAGAATCATCGGTCCTTCGTTTGTTTACAAGACGTCTGGCCTCTTGGACCAAGTCCTCCCCTTCCTCATTTCCTTCCATTTCCCTCAGTAATCCCTCCCCTTCTCCTTTTTCCTCACTTTCCCACGACACCACGAGTTATCCCCTTCCCTGTAAATACAATAGGTACTTCCTTTGCGTTGAGGTCCACGAAAATTTCACTTTTTCTTCAGAACTCTAATCCTCGCCGTCCATCCGACAAAAGTGTGTGTGTGTGTGTGTGTGTCATTTATTCATTCATTTGTTAGTTTATATATTCGTTTATTGATGGCTTCGCTTATCTGTATATTTACTAATTGACGGTATTCGTTGAATGAAATTTGTTTTACGAATTTAAATAATCTTAAAATGTGTCCCTCACTACATGAATGTTTTATGGTAGTTGGAAAATTATTACCATACTTCTGCCCTATTTTGTTGAAAATGTCCCATTTTTATATAATTATTATTATTACTATATTTTGTTAAATATTTCAGGTGCCATTATTTTTTCTTTCTTTCATATTGAACTATGTCAAAGATCATTATTTGTAAGAACTTATGATTAACATGTTCTGACATTGGTTTTTATGTTATTTTTTTTTCTTTCTCTGCATAATGAGTTATGTTAAAGTTTTTATTGTAAATACTTATTAGGATTAACATGTTCTGTTCTTAGTTACATTACTTCTTGTTATGTATCTGGATTCATTGTTTTTAAGAGGACCACAATGGAAATAAGTGCCATTTTTTTTTTTTTTTTTTTTTTTTGCCATCCTCGCGATTTTACACAGTATTTTAATATTTGCGTATACGTTTGCAACGGAAAAAATACATGACGTTACGCAGCCTTCGGGCATCAATTTTGCACCTGCAGAAGACATGCGGCATCATTCACAATTCCCGCCCTCGTGAACGAACGATAAACGATGTTATGTTCACAGTACGGTGATTTCTAACAATTTCGCTGTTTTCACAGTATAACGCTTGAAGAGCATGTCAAGCAAGATCACCCAGTAGTGTCGTCTCCCAATTGTAGTTTTACAACAACTATTGATTCTTCTAGAGCTATGGATGAGACAGAACAAGATTTTATTGGTTAATTTAAGCTAAATCTAAAGACGACGGTATCCCCACCAGTGTTTTTTTTTTTTTTTTTTTTTTTACCAGAAACTAAGTACGCCATATTTTTCCGTCAACATTGTAATCCGGTAGCCATGTTGGGACAGTATCTCCAGTAGCAAATAATACAGGATTTTGAAAGTCACACTTGATGCTGAGGACACCCTATCCCATTCTGACGTAATGTAACCCAACCTAACCTACCCTGAAGATATTTTCAATAATCTTCAAAATATTGCCGGGCCATTTCCTGCCAAAACATAGCTGTACAGTAAAGATAACATAAACCATATTGAGAGGGGGAAAGTGATATCACCAAAGTGAAGAGATTAACGTCGAAACTCTATACCACGTAGCGCATTTCAAATTTAGCTGCCACCAGGCGATCTCATTCAACCAATTAAATAACGAAGAGGTGAGTAAAAGTGTGATGACAGACAAATCCGAATAAAGATGGCGTCTACTTGGTCTAATGAATACGCCAGATCTGTTATTGAGCACTCCTTGGTCAATGTACGATACCCGTGGTTGGAATACTTTATATCAACATTCCAACACCTTGTATCATGACAGATAACGGTGGTTGTCTCATCATCTGGCTATCCTAATGCATATGGCAAAGGTAGTGGCTTCGGTCGCAGCTGAACACCGGGCTTAACCGGTTTAGTACTGGGTGTCATCCCCCCCCCCACTTATTATGGCTGTCGCCAGGCGATTTTATTAGTGTTAACAACCCTTGGCTAATAAATGTTTCTTTGCATGTTCTGGTTGACACTAGGCGATTTTATTCAGCATGTTCTGGTTGACGCTAGGCGATTTTATTCAGCATGTTCTGGTTGACGCTAGGCGATTTTATTCAGCCATTGAAAGCTTTCCACTCTTATTCATGACCAGTATATTTATCAGTGACCGTCATGCGATATAATTCAGTTGAGACACCCCACTCCCGCCAATGCGGAGCGAAAGTGTTTATGTGTAGAGAAAATGTCTATGAAATGTGGTAGTGGCTTTCAACGTCGATCAGGAAGTCGGAAAGATGACGACAAACTTCGAGATATGATGGCGTCAGGCGTGAATCGTGTAACTTGTGTTAAACCTTTCAGGCACCGATTGGGGGCACTAATTTATGCACCAATCCATGCGCAAGTGGATATAACTACAACTCAGTCAATAAATATTTACTGAAGTGAGTAATTTACAGTCAGCCATCTTCATCCACCACATGTCACAACTCGTTAACATTTGTCTCAGACAATATAATTTAATGATATTGAAGTAATGTCTAGAAATATTGATCCTGGTAGGTCTACTTTATCGTTTAATTCGGTGGCGCAATCGGCGGATTTTTTCTTTTCGTTTCTCCCCAAATTCAAGCTAATCAAATTAGCGGAAATGCGTTATAAATATTGCCACAACTTTGTGCCTTTGAATGAATTAGTCTGTAAGTAGCTAGAATATAATGTGCTTAGTACTTAAACGTACTGAAATCTGGCTCTTGCTGCTGTACCCGGCTTGATGGGGACTGGGAGTGAGGTGGGAGAGAGGAGAGGAGCGGGTGAGGGCGAGAGATAGTCAAGTCAAGAGGGACCAATCGAACAACATTGAACGTGCAAGACGGGTGGGTCTCTGTGATTCGTTCATTTTTTAGCTTGCATTTGTTTGTTTGTTCTATTTGTCTGATTAGTTTGTGTGGTTCGATCCCTTATTTTTATTTACCTTTTTTACTTACTTTGTGCATTTGTTGTTAGAATAATTAATTTACTTGTGTATTTGTTTGCTTTTCAATCCAACGGTGTTTTAGTGCGAGACAATTTTAGCCAGCCGAGGGTGTACACTGAAAATTTTGAAATAAGATGATGTTCCAGAAGGTAAATAGAATCTTCTGGCAGGAACCAGAATAAAATGTGGAATACCACAACATTAGCGGGAATAAACTAAGCAATTGTTGCAAAGGGAATGGAGCATTACAAATCGGTATCGTTCATTTGTCATAACTGACGTCATGCGATTTTATTCAACGAAAGGTTTCCCTGGTTCGCATCCCTCGCGAGACTTGATAGTTCGAACTCGAAGACCAGGGTTCGAATCAAGCTTTGTCGGTGTCGGTTCGATCGTCGACGTATATCTTGTGTTCCATTAGTTGCAGCTATGCAGGCACACGCGGCAAAGATGCTTTGCTCGCAGCTAATCGCCTCCTGGCGGAAGTGCTTCGTGGATAGCTTGTTTGTCGTCAGGCTAGAGCACCCGGTTAGAGTCCCTTTTTTCCCATCGTGATGTACGTGAAGGAATTATATATATATATATATATATATATATATATATATATATATATATATATATATATATATATATATATATGTGTGTGTGTGTGGGTGGGTGGGTGGGTGGGTGGGTGTGGGTGTGAATGGGTCCCAGTGAACAGATATACATTTTTATCAACCACAATACACTTTAATTCTAAGCCATCAACATCGAGAGACTCGCGGAGGCCAACATGCAGAAATTGAAACGTGGTACGGCCAAGGACTCGAACCCAGGCTAGCACGTGACAAGTGTTAGTGACTTAACCTTATCGCTCTTGATGTCGCAATCGGTTAAGTCACTAACACTTGTCACGTGTTACCCTGGGTTCGGGTCCTTGGCTGTACCACGTTTCAATTTCTGCATGTTGGCCTCCGCGAGTCTCTCGGTGTTGATAGCTTAGAATTAAAGTGTATTGTGGTTGATAATATATATATATATATATATATATATACAGTATATATATATATATTGTTAAAGAAAATAAAGAAAAGTGGGAGGTAAGCCAGTTGTTTGCTGACGACACTGCGTTTGTGGCAGGATGAGAGGAGGGATTAATTTAGTGACGGAGTTTGTGAAGATATGCGAGAGGAGAAAGTTGAAGGTAAATGTGGGTAAAAGTAAGGTAATGAGATGTACAAGGGGAGAAGATGAGAGCAATTTCAAAAGTGAGTCTGAAAGGAGAGAGGCTAGAGGAAGTGGATAGATTTAGATATTTGGGGTTACATGTGGCTGGAAAGGGAGGAATGGAGGTAGAGGTAGGTTATAGACTGAAAGAAGCAAGTAAGTGCCATGGAGGAATTAAAAGGTGGAACATACTTTAAGAGAGGAAGTGTTTAAATGTGTTTGGGATGAAATGTCTGAGAACGGGCGTGAGAAAGGAGGAGGAGAGCGGAGGTGGAAAAGGAGATAAGAGATAGGGTTGATGAAAGAGTATTGGGATGGTTTGGACACATGGAAGGAATGAGTGAAGAAGGATTACTAGAATGAGCGTGGAAAGCAGAAGTAGAGTGAACATAAGGGGATGAACGAGAATAAGATGGAAGGGTAGGATGAAAGGGGCATCGAGCAAGGGGGGGAATGTCTGTTGAGGAAGGAATGAAGAAGTCAAAATATAGGGGTGAATAGAGAATGGCTATGTATGGATGACACTGTGGTGAATGGAGGGGAGTGGGTGGGGGATGGGGGGTTAGGGAGTAGTAATATCTGAATGATATTTTGACGCAGCCCGAAGGGTCATCTTAAATGTAGTTCACATACTTAAGCACCAACCTTTCTGTAGATCACATACTTAAAAAGAAACCTGTCTGTAGATCACATACATAAGCACCAAGCTTTCTGTAGATCACATACTTAAGAAGAAACCTGTCTGTAGATCACATACTTAAGCACCAAGCTTTCTGTAGATCACATACTTAAGCAGAAACCTGTCTGTAGATCACATACTTCAGCACCAAGCTTTCTGTAGATCACATACTTAAGTAGAAACCTGTCTGTAGATCACATACTTCAGCACCAAGCTTTCTGTAGATCACATACTTAAGAAGAAACCTGTCTGTAGATCACATACTTAAGCACCAAGCTTTCTGTAGATCATATACTAAGAAGAAACCTGTCTGTAGATCACATACTTAAGGACCAAGCTTTCTGTAGATCATATACTTAAGCACCAAGCTTTCTGTAGATCACTTACTTAAGCAGAAACCTGTCTGTAGATCACATACTTAAGCACCAAGCTTTCTGTAGATCATATACTTAAGCAGAAACCTGTCTGCAGATCACATACTTAGGCACCAAGCTTTCTGTAGATCACATACTTAAGCAGAAACCTGTCTGTAGATCACATACTTAAGTAGCACCGATTTCTCCCCGTCTTCAGTGTTTCTGTATGAGGGAACGGAAAGGGTGGGGAAGGGGGAGTCGCCGATTAACTGAAGCAGCCCTGCTGAGGATGTGCTGTGCCTTGCTGTATTGCTTCTGATCCAATGCAATGGACGAGATGCAGGGATGACCCGTCATCCATGAGGAGCCAAGATGATAGGCAAGGAAGGGTAATGGGAGTGGAATTATGCCTTTTGACTTGGCTACCTCCCGGGTAAAGGGGAAAGAGCCCTTGGTATATGTACAGTATGTATACATACTATGATAATAACTTTTAAAATGTGTAATGTAAGTCGTACAATTATGTATGTATTCCGAAATGTACACGAGTTATGGTGTACATAACCCTTCCGCTAACTAGGATTTCCCTCCAGCTGAATAAAATCGCCTGGCGGCATCTGAAGGACCAATTTTGACCTTTTCGATGGGAAAGGTTGGAGTAATCTAAGACCTAAATAATAAAAATGAAATAAAATAAAATAAAATGGACCCCCACACAGCGGGAGTGGAGGAGGGAGTGAGGAAGGTTAGGAGGAATTGTTGGAATCGAGCCAGAAGGCTTTCTGACCTCAGCCTCACGAGTCAACTGAAGCATCGGTTGTCGGTACAGAAAACCAGTTGTTGAGCTGCCCGGATCTGACCAGTTATTAGCGTTTCCCAGTTCCTGCGGCTGACTGACCTTGAGGATAAACTCAGGAGCTCCAGCGTCTGTTCTTCTCTCTATCTCAGCGTTTCTCAACCAGGGTTCCCCGGAACACTAAGGTTCCGCAAAAGGTCCCTAAGGGTTCCGCGAGAACAAGTGAGATAAGCTTTTGATTTTTTATTTAATTTCATATACGTAATAATTAAACACGCACGACATATTCTTGGTTATTGTAATAATGTAATATAGACATCATCCTATCTAACTTATTACTACGATGAAAATAAAATGAGAAAGATAAGGTATATATATATATATATATATATATATATATATATATATATATATATATATTTTTTTTTTTTTTTTTTTTTTTTTTTTTTTTTTAAGGGGTTCATTGAGCCATGTAATTTATTTTAAAGGTTACGCAAGGGTAAAAAGGTTGGGAAACGCTGCTCTATCTTAACCCCGCCAGGCGATTAATTTCTTCCCGTTGCATCCCTCCAGTAACAAAAATGTTTATACAGTCCTACAAGGCTGAAATGAGCATCCTTTCCACTAACAATTCGTCTCATTGGATTATTTTCTTTCCTAAAACCTTTGCTTATTTTGTTTCCAGTCAAACATTCTACTGCGCTTGGGAGGGAGCTTCCCGCAGTTGAATAAAATCAACTGGAAGCAAACATTAAAAAGGGGTATGTCATTATCAATGATAGCGAAGGTATTTCCCTTCAAATTGATCAAATTGCCTAGCGGTAGTCAAAATGAAATTATAAATAGCGTCACTAGCATTGAAAGACTTCATGTCTGTGATCTGGTGCAATGGCATGCAGGTACTAGATTTCTATGTACAGTGTTTAGACGAAAGAAATGAGGGTGGATGGAACGAGTAGGCTAGGCTTCGCAGACAAAATATCGGCTGGACGTGGCTAGAAAATCTTCACCATGTTGATGGACAGTTGATTTTATTTAGGATACGTAATGCCATCATAACAAAGGTTCAAGAACCGAGTTATATTTCTGTCGCAATTAAGGGGAAAGTGAGTCACAGGCGTTGAGTTGATACTATGTTGAGTTCGTTAAAATTTTTGTAACGGCTTCTTAATGCGGTTTAGCGATTTAATTCTGCCAGACCTCACGGAGCAAAGAACCTGTATCAGTTTTAGCTTCAGGACGAACAAGACAGCTGCAGAAATATGTCGATTGCTCTGGGAAGCTTTGGCTGGCAGTACCATGCCCCACAACGAAACGTTTTCCTGATGCAAGTATTTCAAGGAAGGATTGACGTTCGTCGAAGACAATGAACGTTTTGGACGACCGTTAGAGTCCAGCATACAAAAACGTTGACACAGGGTACACGAGGTTGTCCTTGCAGGTCACAGACGAACCCATAATATTTATGATACTGCAGGGACGTCGTTGGATGCTGAGTCGCTGCTGGAGGGCACATCGCGTTGTGGTTTGTTCAGAGCTCAAAGATAAACTCATATAATTGATTTTAGCTTCATCTCAAAGGTCATAATTGCTAATAATATTGGGTTTATGGTCATGACCCAAAGGCAAGGCAGCTGTTGCTACATAGGGACTTCAGAAAAAAAAAATATATATATATATATATATATATATATACATATATATATATATATATATATATATATATATATATATATATATATATATATATTATATATATATAGCCGGAGATGTTCAAAACCCCGCCGGAAAACCTCTAGGGATGCTTAGAATCGTGGGGAAAAGAACCATTGCATACGTCATCAATGGGATTGCTTCGAAATCGACAGTGGAATCTACAAAGATAAATTGTACACTTTCAGTGGTCACATATGAGCTTTTGGGTACCACCTTGTACACAAAAAATGTGAAGTTTCTATGATGACACTTCACTTGTATTCGAAATTAATCCAAATATTTAGTGGCTGGGTCACATTCTAAGGTTTGTTATTTTTCTTTAAACAGTTAAATTCAGTATGTATATATTCAAGATACAATTGAGACTAAATGCAGACGTTGACTAAGATACGTTGGCTACCGAGAGGGAAAGTGGTTGCTTGCATTTGGCAACTGCGAAATGCTTTGCTAATCTAAACGTCTACTCAAAATAAGTTCAGAAAACATAGGAAATGGTGATTGGTGTTGTAGTTGAAATATATCACAGTAAAATGAGAACATAACAATCTGACATTAATGGTCAGTTTAGTCTACGTCACAGGTGAGGTAGAGAGAGATCCTGGGAATTCAAGTGTAGGCATTTCCGTTCCGTCATGAGCGTTCTTTACTTAAAAGCCGCCATGTTTGGTCGGTATTGATATTAGCTTAACCGTCCAGAGTCCAGTGGGAGAATAGCTACCAACTGACGTAAACCAGAGCAAAATCTTCAAAGGAAACGCTGGCCACAGAAGTAATCAAAGCTTAGAGTGGAAATCAAAGTAAGAATTATTTAAATGTGAAAATAATACAATATATTCTATTTAGCCTGAAAAATAGTAGTGTCTAAACGAGATATTTCAAATCAATGTGTACTCTATTTAAGACCAAAAATCACCTTGGGAACGTTAGCTTTGAAATTTAAACTACATAGATATGCTAGCATGAGAAGTGTTCTTTACATATAGCTTCTTGATGACATGTAAACTATATCCAGCTGTGAAGCGAATTTATTTTGATGTGAAGTAGGCGAATAATATTGTAAATTGTATTCCAGAATTATCTTTTAATTATTGTAACTGAAAGTTACTCATTATCGCAGTTTGAGAAAATGTATTCATAATTACAACCATTCAATGACTACTAACCATCATTGTTGCAAGTCCTTGCAAAGGAACCCACTACTCCCCAAGAATTTGTGACGGTTCGTAGGTACGATTAGGTGAATGTCCCGATATAGTTTCCTAGTATATTGTTTGTGTTAGAGAAAAGGAGAAAGTGGGTAAGAAGTAAGGTCGCCATTTGCCAAAGGCAGTGGCCTTTACGCGGGAGAGTGGAAAGTTTGTTGGACCTGAGAAGAGCGGTGACCCGTGACAAGTAATTAATTAGAGACGTCGTGGGGAATCACTGAGTTCATATGAGGATATCATGACGCTGGATGTGTGTGTGAGAGAGTGTTTGGAGTCCCTCTTCCGCCATCCCCCGGGCAGGGATGACTGGGTCAGTTTCCCGCGGGTGGGCGTGTCGACGCCACCGCACTCGGTCGAGGTGTGAGGCAGGACGAACCTGCGACGGCACAGCGTGCGGGGAAGGACGGCAAGGATCCTCCCGCCTCCAGTGCCGGCCTACCAAGCGCTCTTTGTTTCACTCCCGCGTTGTAAACGAGGACAACTCGACCGCCAGCATCCACCCCCACACCCCTGAAGGAGGTGCCGGTCCTGCATTGGACCACTAAGGTGGAACTTGCACTGGCAAACAATTACGCCAACTAGCCCTTTCTTTTACCCTTTATTTCGTATTCCCCTATGATAACATTCCCAAATAATATTATTACTATTGCAAAATATTTCAGTGCAGTCCGAGGTATTTCTTGGCGACCTCGTATGATACGTGATTTATTAATATATTCTAGAAGCCACAAATTTGCTACAAAGGATTACAAAGGAGGAGCATACCGACAGGAGACCTTTTGGTCCATAACTAGGTCGGATGCGAAAAAATATATAATAAAAACAAATAAATAAATATATGAATAAAAATTACAATAATGTAAATGATAATAAAATAAATAAGCAAAGTTAAATAATAAACAAACAGGTAAATAGTAAATAATAAATTTACATAAAGGATAATAAGCGATATTCAAGCAAATAATAAACACAAATAATAACAAACAAATAAACAAATAATATGAAATAAATGGCAAGCATTACAGCACCTTGCTTAGGTGTTTATCTAAACCAGGGGTTCCCAAACTTTTCAGCTCATCAACCCCCTAGTAAAGTTTAAGATTCTCTATAGACCCCCAATCTATTAATTCACGAATTATGTCATTTTATTATTATTATTGGTATTGTTATTGTTATTAATGTTAGTACTATTATTATTATTATTATTATAGTTGATATCATTGTCATTATTATTATTACTATTATTATTTCTATTAATGTTATTATTATTATTATTATAATCTTAGTTATCAATAGTGTTATCATAATTTTGATCCGTTATAAAAGGGCTAATTGGCAACATTCATCAAGACGACGGCGTTCCAATAATGATACACTTTCACATATACATCTAACTATTAAAAATAAACACTTTCGAAACCGTGCCCAGATGACGATTCAAGTTTTTGTGGACATGCCCGGTATAAGGGATTTTTCATGTGCGGTTGTACCCCAATCGTGGTTGGACAATGCCTCTGCCCGTAGCAGCTCTGTTGAAAATACGTAATATACATTATTGGAAGTAGGTTGCGGATGAAAAGAAAAGCAGTAAGATGGAGATCAATATGTCAGCGTCTTTAAAAAGTTTGTTACGGAAAGAGCATCGTGAAAATTTTCCTTCTTTTTACGATGCAAAGGTTAAAGAACCCCGTGATAGTGAAGCCGCCATGAAAAGGCGACAGCGAGATTTCTGGGCTTGGGTGACAAAAAAAAAAAAAAAAAAAAAAAAAAAAAAAAAAAAAAATTGACAAATCCACTATTGACAAAATTCTCAGACCACAGTTAACAGAAGAGCATAAGAAATGCCACCCCGAATATTACGAAAATTGTAAAAACCGGAAATCTACGACATGCGTCGCGGAGCAATCTATACAACAATTCCAACGTATAGTCCTTAGTTTCAACGAGATGTTACGCAATTCAACAACATACGAGTACAGTGATAGTACAATAGATGACCTGGAACCGTATAGCGGGGATATTTCTTCCGAGGTTGTAGAAAATTTCAAGAAGCACTATTACTTAGGCTACAAAAAAATTTGTGGTAATGGTGGAAGAGGACACAGGCAATACCAGTTGTACTACTTAGAGCGTAGGTTCAAGACATTTAAAAGAAACTTCCGAAAAAACGTGTTCGCTACGAAGAATGTGAGGCGCCAGCAAGAAAAGAAGAGAGAGCAAAGGAAAGTAGAGTTGAGAAGAGACCTGGAAAAGATCCAAAAAGAGAAAAAACGGTTACAAGCGGAAAAGAATGAAGTGGATGATAACCTGCGGAAAACAATGTTAGAAAAAAATGAAAAATAATGAATCGGAATACATCTCCCAACAAAAGAAGCGGATGGGTGGGTCGGAGTGTTCACCAAAGGAATTGAAGGACTACACAGAGCAGGAAAACCGTGTTCTCACTGAAATGAGGAACCAACGTACAGTAATCGCCAAAAAGAAGACAGCTGAGGAAAGTAATCCGCGTGGGCGTGCGCATGAGAATGTGAAGGGATCGTAACGCGAAGCAGACAAAGAAGTGAAACTAAATGATATAGGGGTTTTGGGTGGCAGAAAGTTTATGTAATGCGCTGCTGTGGAAAAATGAGCTCCAGATAATATGTAGTAACTAGGGGCAGACGCCACTCACTGTACCAACCGAGATAAAGGAGAAGGTACTCAAAGATCTGTACAAGGGAAAGTCGCCGCTCTAAACGTTTTTTTTTTTTTTTTTTTCAATAATTTAGTGGAGTTGAATAATATGTTCACATTTACGTCTTTCTCGACTTCCAAAAAGTTGGAAAATGCAGCAGAGTCAGTGATGTCTTACAAGATTCAGGGTAGGATATATCATAGGTTGTTCACGTTGGATGCTCAGAAAATAATTCAATCTTCACCGTTTCTAGGGCGCCGGAACGGAGAAATGATAATTCGTATTTGGACCTACACTTTTATTATGACAGAGACCAACAATTAAAGATTAAAACTGCCCGTGTAACACGAAAGCGAAGCGAGCGATCCGCGCAGCGGGTCTTCCCGAAGGCCAAGCATCCCTGGCGTAGCCAGGGCTGGCGTAAGCCAGGTGCTTGTATGTTTTAAAATAAATATTTATAATTTACCAATAGCTTTAACGGTGATATTATATATTCTTTATTATATTACTATAAGTAATATTCAAGCCAATAATATTACACAAGCTCGTCATCTTGATGTTCATTCACGATGTGGTTGTGTGTATATGAGATTCTCCCTACATACACAGAATGGAGAGGAATTTCGACTGAACTGACATGTTTTTCTTTAAGTTTAGATATTGGTTGGTTGATTATTCTCACTCTTTCAGTACGGGAAGAGAACAGGATTATTTCATTCTAACCATTTAATCTTAAAGACTACCTTTCGACCCCATAGTAATTTACTGACCCCTTTCGACCCCCTAGCAATCTACTGACTCCCTTTCGACCCCTTTGATGGTTTCATCGACCCCCTAGCAATCGACTGACCCCCTTGCGACCCCTTAGCTATTTGTCGACCCCTTGGATGGTCTCATCGACCCCTAGGGCCTAGGGGTCGATATCGACCACTTTGACAACCCCTGATCTAAACTAATCTTAAAGCTTCGAACTGAACTGCATTGCACTACCTCTGCAGGAAGTTTATGCCATTCATCATTTACATGGTTGGCAAAGTTGTTTCTATCCGCTAGTGTAGGCCTTATGGTTTTTTGCAGTCTCCTTCATTCTTATGTTCTTATATTCGCTTCCATATTAAATCTATTTCCTGGCAGTCTATGACCATTATTTCTTGTCGGATTCTCATTCAGTGTGAACATTTTGTCACTTTTGATGTTGTCAATTCCCTTTAGAATCTTCAAGACATGTATCAAGTCACCTCTGCATCTACGTTTTATTATTATTATTATTATTACACTGGGGAACACTCATTTTGTTGCATTTAAAAAAAGACTTTTCTATAGTCAACTTAAGTGTGCTGATTTCAAATCTGAAGTCAGGTTTTGTCTGCAAGCTACAGATTTTATGCAATTTGGCATTTTTTTTATTTTTTAAATTTTCGTTATTATAGGAAATTGCAATATCAGCCACAATTCTTTTGTTCACTTGAATCTTAAAACAGTATGAAAGCCATTTCTGTACATTTATTAAGGCAAAAGAAACGGAACATTAACAGAACATCTATCCCAAAGTTAGATTAGCATCCTTCAGAACATCACCACAGCTGATGGAAGCTTATCAATTTCTTTGTGTATTTTTTTCAGGCAGGAATTTGCGTTTGTAACTTTTGCGTTTGTACATTTCATCTGGGCAATTTCGTTTAATGCTCCAGCAGTAGTCAGCCATCATACTTTTGTCCCAGCGCCCTTGGTAGCGTTCTTCCATGATCTTTAGGTCTTGGTGGAATCGTTCTCCTTGTTCGTCACTCACAGCCCCCAGGTTGTCAGGGAACTGATCAAGGTGGCTGTTCAAAAAATGAAGCTTGATGCTCATGTTGCACCCGAGATCACGAAAAGCGAGGAGCATTCTGTTCACAAGTTCACTGTAGTTCTCCGCCTTATTGTTTCCAAGGAAGTTCTGAACGGCTGCCACAAAGGATAACCATGCTGCCCTTTCTAAAGCGGTCATCTTAGCAACAAACTGATGATCACGAATTAGGGTTCGAATCTGTGGGCCATCAAAC
The DNA here is from genome assembly GCF_046742065.1 of Oratosquilla oratoria. Taxonomy (NCBI): domain Eukaryota; kingdom Metazoa; phylum Arthropoda; class Malacostraca; order Stomatopoda; family Squillidae; genus Oratosquilla; species Oratosquilla oratoria. Next base: position 6,692,345 of record NC_134820.1, on the reverse strand, counting down.
ACGCCTGCTTTGATCTTCTCAAATGATAACCCTGGTAAAGCTGTGATGATGTGTTGGAAACATTCACCTTCGGTTTCCAGTGCCTTGACAAATTGTTTCATCAAACCTAATTTGATGTGAAGAGGAGGAAAGATGATCTTATCTCTGTTTACAATTGGGTCTTGTATGATATTTGGCATGCCTGCTTCAAGGGTGTCACGAATAGGCCAGTCCTTCTGGACCCAATGTCTGTCTCGTGCTCGGCTGTCCCACATACAGAGGAAACATGGAAACTTGGTGAAACCTTTCTGTTGTCCAAGAAGAAAGTTGACCATCTTTAAGTCTACACAAATTATCCAATTGTGCTCATGATACTTTAATAAGTCCATGACCATTCTCATATCATCATAGTCTTCCCGCAAATGCACTGAGTGACCGACAGGTACTGCTCCATAAACATTGCCATTATGTACAAGAACACACTTTAGACTGCGTTTTGAACTGTCTAAAAAGAGTCTCCATTCAGCAGGACTATAGTAAGGTACACCCAGTTCTTTGAGAAGCCCTGGGATGTCATGGCAGTAAACAAACTGTCTGTCTTTTGAAAAGAAGGTCACAAAAAGCTGGTCACGCTTTCTGAAATATGATACTTTAACAGAGTGATCAACAAGATTTCTGCCTTGTAATCTTGATGCCAAAAGCTCTGCTGCTTTCTTTGAAAGACCTAAATCCCGCACTAAATCATTCAGTTCAGCCTGGGGAAGAGGCTTAGGGACGGGGAAAGGTTCAGTGTCTGAAGAACAGTCCTCCGATTGTGAACACTTTTCTGACAATTCACTGTCACAACTGTCTTGCTGGCTTGTATCATGTCCAATGTCTTTATCGTCCAATGAAGGCAAGCCTTTGAAAACTGGAACAGGTACTTCTTCAGAGTGCGGAACAGGCCGAATAGCTGAGGGAATGTTCGGATACGTAATCTTATGTCGGTTTTTCTTCCCAACACCCGTTGTGTTTACCATGCAGAAATAATAGTCAGTTACATGGTTGGTGGGTTCGCGCCAAATCATTGGAACTCCAAAAGGCAGACCTTTGCGTTTTCCTTTGGTCCAGTCTCGAAGCATTTCCTCACAATTGTGGCACACAACATGAGGAGCCCATTGCTTGTCTTGATCACCAAGATGAACTTCAAAATATGCCTTGTAGGCACGCTTGACGAACGAGGATATGTTACGTCTCTGACGATTGAGTGTGTAGCATCCACATATGTAGCAGAAGGCATCAGGCTTGTTTCTGCAATGATGTCTCATTCTGGAAGCCATGTTTGAACTGAAACAAAAGAAGAATGATCAAAATATTAGAAGCTATCTATATATATGGACGTTAAAATGCTTATACATGGTTTACGCAAGTTCACATATGTACAATTTCATTAACCTCAAATTGCATACAAACTAGAGCTTGTAGAGAAAAACTAATTTCAGATTTGAAATCAGCGCCTAAAACTCTTTCAAAATCCGTTAAAATATCCAATGCAAATCAAAGTTACTGAAAAAGTGTTCCCCTGTGTTATTATTATTATTATTATTATTATTATTATTATTATTATTATTATTATTATTAATTATTATTATTAGGGAAAACATTCATATGTTTTAGTTGATTTTCGTATTTTTTTTTTTTTTTTTTTTTTTTTTATTCGGAATAATTTTTGTGGCTCGCCGCTGTACTTTTTCCAATCTGTCAATGTCTTTAATGAAATTCGGTAATCATACGAAAACAGCATATTCCAAATGTGGACGAACTAACGATATATATAGCTTGTTAATAAGAGATGGACTTTTGAAGTCAAAAGATCACGCAATCAGTCCTAGAATCTTATTTACTTTCTCAAAGGCTAAAATACACTCCTTAGATGATTTGAGGTCGTTACTGATATAATTACACCGAGATTCCTTTCACTATCCACTTTTGTTAACGAATTTCCAAATAAATTGTAATCGTACTTACTGTTGTTTTTACCTATGTGCATAACCTTGCATTAACTTGTTTTAAATTTCATTAGCCACTTTTCAGATCATTGTTGTAGTTTATCAAAATATTTTTGAATATCTAATTGATTCAAGTGGCCATTTGCCATTCCGCATAGTTTGGTATCATCAGCAAATTTGAAGACAATAGATTTCAGTCCGTGGTCTATATAATTTATATATATACTTTGAATAGAAGTGGCCCAATAACGAAACCCTGAGGAACTCCACTCGAAACATTTTTCTATCTAGAAGTTTTGCCATTTGGAACAACTCTGTTTTCGATCGTTCAACCCATTACTAGTCCACTTAATAGGCTACCACTTATTCCGTAGCGGACAGTATAAAAAACTTTTGCAAAGTCTAGATATATTAAATCTAAATTGCTTTTGTCATAATTCGAGATAACTGTGTTGTAGAATTCGAATAAGTTAGTCACGCAAGAACTTTTCCGTCTAAATCCATGCTGGCTATCATTTATCAAACAGCTACTTTTTAAATTATGTTCGATAGTATCATTAATGATAGTTTCCATTATTTTCCTACTTTTTGCCACCTTTTTTGAATATGGGAGTAACGTTCTCTTGGGACATCTCCGGATATGATGGATTTCTTGAAAATAATTTCTAATGGAACAGCAATCTCATTTTTCATTTCCTTTAAGATTCTTGTTTGCCAACCGTCAGGCCCCGCTATTTTATTAACTTTGAGTTTTTCTACATACCTTTTAATTTTTTTCTTTTGTTATATTTACTGTAGTAAATTCGCCCTAGACTTTTCACAGATTTTAGTTTGGAGTTCACTTTGAGGTGTTTCGTTTACGAAAACTGAGCTAAAATAGTTGTTTAAAATATCACACATTCCTTCATTTGAATATTCAAGTTGACTGTCAGCGGATAATAGTGGCCCAATGTGATTCTTAATAACCTTTTTATCTCTAATGTAACTATGAGTTCTTTGGGGTTCTCTTTGGATTTATCAGTGATATTCATTTGTTACTGTCGTTTTCGTTTTTTTTTTTCGTTTTTTCTTTTTTAAAAATATCTGCATTATTACATAAATTCGATAGTTATTAGGAGCACCCGAGCATTTTTATTTCTTAACTAGAAATAATATAAAATAGATGTATGGAAAATATATATAGATAGGGAAATTAAAAATCTATATGCTATCACGGTAATCTGTTATAGATCCTCTTCAAATGTTGTTGGATTAATTTTCTGTGTTAGCGCTCACGTCACGTTGAGCAGTAGGCGTCAGAGTTGAGAAGTAAGCGCAGGGCCCTCACAGGCTCACATGGGGAGGGGCAAGGGGGGAGGGCATATGTACTGAGGCGGCACATTTAGGGGGGCGGCAATTCTAGTCCGGACATGCAGCCCACAAGGCTGAAAAAATAATTATAATAAAAAAGGTCAAATGAGCTCTGAATATTCTGCTGTAATATACGAGTTTTGCCTTAAAATCAACAGAATATGTAAAATTTTCCCTTTATCCTTTCTGCAATAGGGACATTAAGTACAGTTTTTAAAATCCGTTTAATTATTTCGCAAACCAATGGCTAAGACAGGCAGTAAGGGATGGTGAAGATGAGAAGTGGTGATGGGGAGGGGGAGGGGGGCTTCACTGAAAACTTTGCCCCAATGCGGCACTTTACCCCAGGGTGGCACTTTACCCCAGGGTGGCACTTTACCCCAGGGTGGCACTTTGCCCCCAGGGTGACACTTTGCCCCAGACCGGCACTTTGCCCCGGGGCGGCACTTAGGCATGTAAGGGCTCTGAGTAGGCGTCACTCAGGTCAGGTCTAACTGGGGTAGCTGCTTCAAACAGTGAGATGGCGAGTGGTTGTGTTTCTGTGGTCAGCGTCGATAAGGTACAATCTCTACGTAGTAGAATTGTAGCCTTAGAGAGGACTGTTGAAGGCCTTAAAGAGGAGAATCGAGTTCTTCGCTTGAAGGTCCAAAACACGGACGACAAACCATGTTTGTAACTTGGGTGGAAAACGGTGACAAACAAAACACGGAGAGATATATAAGAAAAAAAAAAAATCACTAGGCCCGCTTGAATGCAGAAACTCTTTTCAAGCTCTCGCGGGTCTGCAAGGACAAGAAACGAAGAAGATGGGTAGGGCAGTCGCTAGATCCCTGCCCAGAGCTAAGATTTTGGTTGTAGGGGATAGCCAGGTGATAGGGCCTTCTGCGACAAAGGTATAAAGCATAGGACCCAGGTGTGTTCCCCCGGGGCGGGGATAGGTGATGTTAGAGACAGGATAAAAAAGTGTATAGTCAAGGAAGGTGAGAAACTCATAGTTTGCTTGGGTGCTGGGGGGAGTGACATAAGTAAGTTAGGGAATGAGGAATTGTTTGCGCAGTTCCGGGATGCACTAGATAAGATTAGGAATAAGGGAGGGGTTCCTGTTGTATGTGGAATCCTTCCGAGACGTAGAGCTGGAGGCATGTGGGATTCCAGGGCTATTGCAATGAATTGCAGGCTGGGAAAACATTGTAATGCTAATGGATGGGCATTTGTCGACAACTGGGATAGCTTTTACGGTAAGACTAATTTAGATACAAGAGATGGGATACACCTGTCACCCAAAGGATTTGGGCTTCTTGCTGAATCCCTTGAGCGAGAAGTAGGCCTCCTGCAAGGTGCATTTTGTGTGTGTGTGTGTGTGTGTAGGTGGGTGGGTGGGTGGATGGGTAGATTACGTGGGAGTCAGGGGGAAGTATCGGAATATAGTTTAGGCAATAGAAACAGGTGGAGGAAGGATAAACTATAAGTTTACTATACAAACACCAGATGCGTAATAGATCAAATTATTTGCTGCGAGGTAAAGTATGCGTAGAGAGATTTGATATTATAGCTATTACTGAACCTTGGATCAATATGTCCACAAGGACAGGGTTGGCAAGAGTGGGGGAGGAGTAACACTTTTAATTAAAAACACAATAAATTGTATTATCAGCAATTCGATTAAGGAAGAGGATAGCACGGAATCTATTTGGGTGGAGATTATAGGCAAGAATAAGAAACTTATTATTGGCGTCCTCCTAACCTCAGCACTAAGCAGACTGATCTCCTGATTCATGAAATTCCCAGTACAAAAACGTTGTGATTATGGGAGATTTTAATTATAGAAACATTGACTGGGATTTTTTAGTAGGAGATCAGGAAGAGCAAAATTTCTTAGATGCGGTGCAGGATAATTTCCTAAAACAAATTATTACTAATTCTACGAGGGGAGAAAATACTCTGAACTTACTTTTAACTAATAATGAGCACCAAACGAGAAACGTAAAAGTGGGAGATAGTCTAGGCCCTAGTGATCATCAAGAAATAAGATTTAATATTAATTGGGAAGAATTAGATAGTACGAATAAGTTTGTAGTGCCGGACTTCAGGAGAGCCAATTTTGATGAGATGAGAAAGAATTTAAGATATTTGGTCACTTACGAGAACGACCGAAGGGCTGTGACGGGGTAAGATACATGGACAGTCCGTATGTCATTAGTGCTGTCAGGGGTAATGATGCAAATAGTAATAATAGTAATAATAATAATAATAATAATAAATAATAAATAAAATGAAATAATAATAATTATAATAATAATAATAATAATAATAATAATAATAGTAATAATAATAATAATAATGATAATAATAATAATAATAATAATAATAATGATAATAATAATAATACATTAATTATCGGAGTTAAAAAAAATAATTGTCTACACTGCCAAAGTTGCTCAGATATTAATATTGAGTATATAAAAACAGGTGTAAGTACTTGATTCATCCCTCCACATATGTGTACCTATCTTCAGACACTATAAAAATAAGCATAAGTAATTGACTTTTTTGTCAGATGCTGCAACAAGTGTAGATGCTGTATATGGGCCAATATGGCAACCTTACAAAATCTAAATAAGCATGAAGCTATTTGCCAATATATTGTGTCTGCATACACCAGCAATGTCATCAACCTGAAAACAAACAAGCATTGATCAGTCTATGTGCCTTTATACAATATAGTACATGTGTTTGATGGACTGCCATAAATGGTTTCCTCCGTGTATATCCATCATAGTCCTTTAAAATCCACTCTAGTCTTCAGGTATTGAACACTACAAATTTTCCTTACTACATCACTCCATGTCATGTGGCTCCTGCCGCTCCTCCTCAGGCTCCTCTATATCAGATGAAATCATGACTCTAAGGCCGGGGCTGGGCAGATCATCAATTGAGTCCTCAGAATCTGCTTCAGAATGGTCCGTCGTCCGATTCAAGCTGGAAAGTGGGGATGCTGCTTGAAGCAGTAGAATCCTGCTGCTGCTGGTGGATTACTGGCATCAGCTGCATGGGGACGGTATTCATAGGCATCGTCCATATTGCCCAGTGCCAAGTTTTGCCCAATAAACATCAACTTGGCAGCTCTGTCGGTGGTTAAACGATTCCTTCTCGCAGAATGTACCGATGCATGTCTGTTAAGGGATCGCTCAATAGATGCACTGGATGGGGACAGTTGCAGGATGTTTGAGGCAACACGGGACAGCTGAGTTGAGCAACAGATCTCGTTCCACCAACTAGATGCTGATGTCTTATCGACAGCACTCTAAACAAATGGCTTTGAAAAAAAGTTTGATTTGGACCTGTAATCTGCCAACTCAGCTATTACTTGGGGCTCATCGACATTTGGCAGTTGTGCAGCAATTTCATAAATGGCCTGCATTGCATCCACCTGAAAATCAACAATATTTTTAGTATAAGTATATGATACCGCACCTTGTATAATCTTAAAGAGATACTACTAGTAATTTAGGTCAGGCGAATTCAGGTCAAGTAAGACTTGGAGGCATATGCAGTGGCATACGGGCATGACTGGATTTTGGAGGTAATAAGAACATATTATTACAAAATAAAAATAAAAACTACTTACCGCTTCTTCACCCGAAAGGTGATATCCACAGTAACAAGGATCCAACAAGTTGGGTGCAAGGTGAATACTTTTCACCGGGAATTTCTTCCTTTCACGAATTATTCCCTTGAAGGCATCTTCTTCACTCTTGAGGATTTGGGATGAGGAGAGATTCTCTTCAAAGGACAGCTTTTAATCACTGAACACTTTCATTACCAGAGAGAGGTTTTTATTGTCTCCTTCTATGGCAGTGATGGTATCTGCCACTGGCTTCAGGAGCTTGAGAATACATTCAGTCCGATCCCAAAATACTTCTGAAAGTAGGAGCTTCCTAATGGACAAATCCAAAGATGGCTTGGCATCATCATTGATTGCAAGACCCAGAAGTGTTTCAATGCATATACTCTTCAGACACTGGATAATGGATCCCCATCTGAAACAAAGGAGGACAACAATATTAGTACCAGTATGAATTCTCAATTCAAAACAGCTCAGCTATGAGAAACATTAAATTAAATGTACCATTAATAAAGAATTCACAGCAAGTTTACTGGCATATGAATGAGATTTTTAAATACTATTTTGCAAGTTGTGATCTTTAGCAATGAGTAATATACTAATAATTCTTACCTTGTTTTAACAGGCAGTTTTAGTGTCTGCTGTTGCCCCTGTGGTGACTGCTGTTGATGTTGTTTGAGTAGAGCAGTGAGCTTTTGGGACTGTTTGACTGCTTTGCAAACTTTTATGCAGTTAGACTGGATATTTTCTGAAGACTTGATCTTTTGTAGGTCTGTGAATATTAACTGCAGAGTGTGAGACATGCAACCATATGGTTTTATGTGGGGATACTCCAACTGAAGCAGTTCCCAAGCCTATTTCATATGAGAGGCATTATCTGTGCAGACCCCCAACACTTGCAACGGGCCAATGTCATCCACTACTTTCTTCAGGAGATCAGCTATGTACTGCCCAGTGTGGCTTTCTGCACATAATAATAAAACAGAAGCTATAATTACATATTGCAGTATATCCCAAAAGTACAAAACTAATGAAAACAGGAATATAGAGAATTGACTATTAATTAATATTAATCTATTAAGATAGGAGGTTTATGTGAAATACTTTATTTCATTGTCTAAGTTAATTTTGTAATTGAGTTGTAATTGACTGCTATTTTAACTGAAACTAACATGTTGCAATGCTGCTCCAAAATATGGGCCTTGGCACTGTTACAATGAAGTTTATGATCCCCTCATTCCTGTAATTATCCAGTATTTTAGGATTAATTAGGGCAATAATTGTTTATAACAATTTATTAGGAATGATAAGTGACATAATGATGTTACATATTCCTACAGTTCTTACCTGACATTAGTCCAACTATCACACATTACTGCAACACTAGAAGCAGATGCTACTAGTTCCTTAACAGTTACAGAACACTTCTGGTAGACCCTCTCAAGAAGATTATTTGAGATTGAGTCCCGGCTCGGAATCTTGAAAGATGGCCTCAGAGTCTTGAAGAACTTCCCACAACTTATTACCCACCATGCATAGTGGACATCCACTTGCATAGATAGCCCAGGCTAACTGCAACTGAGCTTCTTCCTGTAATGCATTTGATTTCCATTAATCATGATACTGATAGACAGATTACTGAATGTTGACATTGGAGACACATTAGTATATACAATATATAACTATAATATGGTATATACTTACTGTGTGTTTCTGTCATTTTGTCAGCATATGTGTATGAAGCAATCTTCTGCTGTGTTAACTTTTTGGCTTTGGCAGGAGTGGAAGTCACTGGAATGATTCCAGAACTGACAAAGACATATGATCCAGGTCTACTTGTTGTGCCTGTGGCCGTGTCAGGTCTGGGCAGAGCCATCAGAATCGGACTTGTGAAAAATGAATCATCTAATGTCCTTTGCATTGTATGAGTGCTTGTACTAGTTGCACTTGTATCATGCAAGAGCAACTGCAGTTCCATGTCTGAGTCATTGTCTATGCCTTGTGATAGTCCCTCAGTAGTTTCAGCATCAGTAAGATTATTTTCCTTTACCACGTGTCAAATACTTCTTGATTTTTTCACCACATTTCTTGCATTGAGCTCTATGGTTTACCATCCGAATTCCGTTTTTTGACAGTACTGTCGAGCAAAATAAGCATTTCACTTTTGCCACTTTCCCATCACTTGGGACATCTTTGAATAATTTGGTAACTGGAGTCCTCTTCCTGCCTGGCATTGTAGGTTTTACTCACACTACCCACACAACAACAGAGTACAAAACTGATAACAAACACGAACAACTTACAATGGTGCCAAATCTCAGTCACAGTGGTGCCAAACCTCTTATGAGAGAAAATTCCAGAAACTACACCAAATTGGCAGAAAACGCTTATTTATCAACAACATCGAAGGCATATTATTAACATACATGTGTTAATAATATGCTTGGTTCATTGTTTTATTTGATAATCTAGAAACAATTGAAATTTGTTTTTTACCTTACCGAGATATTTAAGACAGAATGATAATAAAAAAAAGTCATTTTGTTAAGGTGTGTTTTTAACGGTATGTTTTTTTTTTTTTTTCTTTTTTTTTTTTTTTTTTTTAGTTGCATCGCTAGTCAGGGGGCGGGTCATGGAGGGTAATATACGTACCTGGGGTCAGGTCACTTACAATGGCGAGGTTAAGAGCCCTGTCAGCGATTTGGGTGAAATGTACAGTAACTTAGCAGCTTTAATTCTAAATGCACAGAATAATTCTATTCCCCTCAAGTCAATAGAGAAGAACAGTAATACTTCCAAATGGATGACGGACAGGCTGAAATATGAGGTCGTAATGAAAAGAGGACATGGCTAGACTATTCAAAAAGAACAAGCGCACAGCGAAACGTAAGTATGAAATCAAGGTTGCCAGACAAGCTAGATCCAACCCAAAGGGCTTCTTTCATTTCTACAGAACAAAAAATAAGGAAAGGATAGGTATAATTAAAAACGACGAAAATGATCGGAGGAAAAGATGAGTCAGGCGTTTAACAAATATTTTCTCTCGGTGCTAAGGAGAGGTTAGATAAGGTACCTACTACTATCCGATTTTCTGAAGAAAGACTATCAAATATCAGCATTATTAAGGCAGAAGTAATCATAGATTGAAAGACTTAAAGCTACAAAATCCTCGGGTCCAGACGAAAAATTTCCGATAGTGCAAATTTGAAATCTGTTTGGGGGCAGGCAAACGTTGTTCCTGTTTTCAAAAAAGGAGATAAATTGTCTATATGCAACTACAGGTCAATCAGTTTGACATCAGTTATAGGTAAAATGCTTTAATCAATAATAGTTAATAGACTCGGAGAACACATCGAGAGACATGATTTGATTCGTGACCCACAGCATAGTTTCTCCAAGGATAAGACATGTGTGACTACTCATCTATCTTTTCGCATCAACGTGTATTAGTCGTCAGATAACAATGATAGTTACGATATCATTTACCTTGAATTTAGCAAAGCGTTCGACAAGGTGCCCCACCAGAGACTACTAATTAAATTCAAAGCCCATGGCATAGAAGGTAAAGTGTTAGAATGAATTAGAGCTTGGATCAGTGACAGAAAACAGCGGGTCACCATAAATGGTGTAAAATACAAATGGGGGAGTATTTCTAGTGGACTTCACCAGGGCTCGGTTTTGGATCCTATATTGTTCATTGTGTGCATAAACGAATTGGACATTGGGATTAATAGTGATGTTAGTAAGTTTGCGGACGACACTAAAATAAGACGCCTAATTAGGTCAGGAGACGACGCTGAGATTCTGTAGAATGATCTTAACAAATTGTTCACATGGTCGGTGAAATGGCAAATAGATTTTAATATCTCAAAGTGCTACACAACCCCGAAAACAGATATAGCTTAGATAACACGTTTTTAAAGAAAGGAGACGACGCCGAGATTCTGTAGGATGATCTTAACAAATTGTTCACATGGTCGGTGAAATGGCAAATAGATTTTAATATCTCAAAGTGCTACACAACCCCGAAAACAGATATAGCTTAGATAACACGTGTTTAGAGAAAACCGTAAGCGAGAGAGACTTGGAAGTTCTAGTGAGTCCTGACCATAAATCCAGGAAAGAGTGCATTAGCGCCAGGAATAAAGCTAACAGGGCATTAGGTTTCATTGCTAGGACGGTTACGAATAGAAGTGCAGAGGTAATTATCAAACTCTATATAGCGTTAGTTAGACCCATCCGTGACTATACGGTATAGTTTTGGGCTCCGTCTTATAGAATGGACATCAATTCACTAGAATTAGTACAGAGGAGAATGACCAAAATGATACATGGGCTTAGAAAATTACCTTTCGAAGAGAGCTTAACTTACACTCTCTGGAAAGACGCAGAGTTCGGGGTGATTTAATAGAGGTGTTCAAATGGACTAAAGGCTTTAACAAGGATGACGCAAGTAAGATAATCATACTAAGAAAACAGGGCAGTACTCGCTGTAATGTTTTTAAATTGGACAAATTTAGATTTAAGAAGGAAATAGGAAAGAATTGGTTTACTAATAGGGTGGTCGGTGAATGGAATAGACTTAGTAACCATGTAGTGAGCGCTGAAACTATCAGTTGTTTTAAGAAAAGGTTAGACAACTTTATGGATGGGGATGACAGGTGGTGATGGACATAGAACTGCCTAGTGTAGGCCTTATGGTCTCTTGGAGTCTCCCTCATTCTTATGTTCTTCCTGTGGCTCCACTACGTTTGTTCCCAAGACACGTGTCTTGACACGCTAATAATTGGACACTGAAGTAAAAAAGGAAACATGAAAGTGTAGCGGGATACAAGTGCGCCACACACAATGCGACCAGGTGTTTTGCCAAGAATGCGTGAAAAGAATGCAGGCTATATTCAAGAGTCACATGACCACCCGATTTCCTTGGTTCGTGATTGGATGAATGTTCTCACTTGTTCGTTGTTGACTGGTTCACCGTCACAGTACCCGATCCTTCTCGTATGATATGACGGTTTGGTGGCCCTGCAGAACAGTCGCCCCTAACATCGATCCGTGTCTTCTCGCTCTTAATTCTCTTAATCCAACCTATCTCACCGCGTTTTTAGGCATAACCCAACCAAGAATTTTAAACAATAGCAACGATTCTCCATGTTTCGTAAGTACATCGTCTTCTCAGGGTAAATAAAAAGGCACAAAAGTGCTTAATACCCATTGTCATACATTTGTGTACTTTTCTATATACACATTTCCGAAAACACGTAATCGCTCTCTGTTTTCAGAGTCGTCCTTTCGAAGGAAAGAGATAAAACACATACACATAACTGTACCTGATTCTAGATCACGGTTAATACACATGACACTAATAACAAGCATCTGACTTGCTAAGTCAACACATAACTGTACTGCCCACCATCAGTATGTTAGGCTGGTAGTCTGCCCCACGTTGGGCGGCAAATGTTAGGCAGGTTGAAGGCAAACTCTGGTGGAGAAAAAGTTGGGTTTATTTAACAGGAGGGAGGTGACGACTGTGTATCAAGTCGTGTTCCCGGGCGATCTGTTTGTGGGGATGGGGTGAGGAGGGGAGAAAGCAAGGAGAAGCGAGCTAACCTCACGTATGCTGCTCTAAAGCGATCAGCCTCTTCAGGGAATGGTCCATCCTTTATATATACGAGTAGGTCATGACCTGTGCTCCTAATTGACGTGAGGTCACGTGTGCTGCGTGGGAAGTCGGTGGTAAAACGTTGATGCCGGTGACTCACGAAAACAGAAGGTATGCGTTCCTCAATGGATCCGGTTGTTTATCACGTGGCCGGCCGAGATGTGACTAGTCATGGCTGGCCGATACTGGTACTGCACGCGTTTTTCTTCAAAGAGGTTTTGTGGCGTCACGTGGCAGACCCTAGCGCTGGCTGGCCCCACGAGGATTCCCTTGGGGGGCCTCAGAGGTCAAATGTCGTGTGCAGAGAAGAGGTGAGGAGAGAAGTGAGGATTACTCCTAACACAGTACTTTTCCTCTTTTAAGCGCCACACGGAAGTTCGTGTTTATACGTCTTTCCCGAAGGTGCTTTCTTTGCTCTTCCCTTTTTGATGTGTCTGCTTCTCGTTTTCGGGTTTACCGTCAAACGCCGTCATCATGAAGACTAATTTTTAAGTTGCTTTCGAGAGAGGCAATTCGCTCCCGGATGGCGTATCGCTCATTGATGATGTGCTTCGCCCAGACGGGTCGGACTAATATCATTTTCCATCTGGTAGATCAGGAGAGCCTCGACGCCTGCTTCGAGAGGAGGATTGTGGAGAGACTGGGGAAGTTGGAGTTCTCTCCCCAGAGGATCACTCCCACCCACGATGGTATGAGAGCTTCCCTGTACGTAGGCAGGATAGTTCTTGACTCTTTTGGAGATAAGGACGCCATACTGCGCGACCTAAAGAAGAAGAAAGAAGAATGCGGGTGTCCTTTAAAAAGTTTTCTTGGCTCTTTTGAGAGCGTTATTTATAAAAATCTTGGGGTATTTTAATTGCCTTTTCTTGATTGTCTTATTCATAGAGAAGGCAATAGTTTTAAATTCAGTATTTATAGGAAACCTACTAATGTAATGTCATATGTCCACTACTATTCTGGTCACCACAACAAAGTCAAATATTCAGTGTTCTCTTCAATGTTTTACGTGCTCTACGCATATGCAGTCCGGAATTTATTGATGAGGAATTTGAAATTATTTTCAACATTGGTTTAAGTTTAAAACACCCTAAGATTTTTATAAACAACGCTCTCAAGAGAGCCAAGAAAACTTTTTATAGGACTCAACCTACACCTCCCTTTGAAACTAAGAATCTTTTAGTCTTGCCTTTTAGTGAAAGTCTTTCTCAGATTCCTCATTTACTCAAAACATGGAACGTTAAAGTAGTCTTTAACAATTCACGCACATTCAAGAATTTGATTATTAAGAATTCTCCAAAAAATTCATGTGGTTGTATATACAAGGTTCCGTGTAAAGATTGTGGGAATTTTTATATAGGGCAAACAGGTAAAAATCTCTCAACTAGAATAAAGCAACATAAACATAGTGTCAGAACAGGACAAGACTCTAATGCTTTATTTGTGCACATGAGGGATTATAATCATTGTATAGACTGGACTAAGGCATCTTCAGTTTTATCATGTAATCCTATTGTTAACAGGAACATTATTGAAAGTAGCCTTATCAAACAAATTGAGTCAGTCAATTTGAACATAAGTAATGGTATGTATAAATTAGATAATTACATAATTGAGAACATTTGTAAACAATTCGCCAAAGGGAATTTTGGTTATATCCCAAGAGAAGACAAATGACGTGTTGTTCCGTGTGGTGCCTTGTGACCTCTCCTAATTTTTCCTTATAGAGCCTTGTTACCTCTCCTAGGTTTACACTTTTGCGTTTATATTGTCTTTGTATTGTACTTTTGTCTGTATTCTCCTCTGAGGATTTGAATTGTACGAAAGCACTTGGGATTTCTGTGTTTCTTTTTCTTGAGTGGTTACCAGCATATTTCTGATCACGTGTTCAAGTGATTTATTTGCAATATATATATATATATATATATATATACTAGCAATCTATATGCATATGTACTACATATAAAAAGTACAATTGTGATTTCCAGAGACACTCGCAACTCGATGGCAAAGTGGTATCAATTGCAACCACTGCTACAGCGATCTGCGTTCGAATCCCATCCTGTGTTGAAATAATTTCAATATCGGTGCGCTGCGAACCGTTACTCCAACTCCCGTGGGCGGGGAGTTGTGTGTGTGCGTACAAGGTATCATTACCCATAGATCGGTCATACATGAGCTCTGAGCTCTCTTCCGGGAGGGTAAAAATGTCGATCACGAGTCCAACACACATATGTGTATATATATATATATATATATATATATATATATATATGCGTGTGTGTGTGTGTGTGTGCACCTAATTGTAGTGGTGAAGTACAGAGGTCATTTAGTCCCACGGGATAGGCCGGTCCTGCAGTAGACCAGGCTGAACTACACATGCACCATACAGGAATGGATAAACGCTAGTTCTCGTTTCCTCGTCCCCAATTTATCATATCTAATTTGTGAGTGATTCACCATGGTCTTGCATCACGTGTTGAACTCGTGATCGACAGCTATTATCCTCCCGGAAGAGGGTTCAGAGCTCATAAATGTGTACTGTTGTGACCTTACACGCACACACACACCCAACTCTTCCCCCACGAGAGTTGGAGTAACGACTCACAGCGCAACGATACTGAAATTATTTCAACCCTGGGGGATTCGAACTCGGACCGCTGTAACAACAGTTGCAGACGCTATCATTACGTCGTCGAGTCAAGCATTTATAAGTATTTGAGTGTGTGTGTGTGTGTGTGTGTGTGTGTGTGTGTGTGTGTGTGTGTGTGTGTGTGTGTGTGTGTGTGTGTAATTCACCATAGTGAATTACACACACACACACACATACATCAAAAGCATAGCTACAGAAGAGATCTGAAGAAAAAAAACATTTTCACATAGAGTGGTGGACACTTGGAACAAACTGGACAATGAAATAGTGTGCGCAAAAACCATTCGTGAGTTTAAGAGCAAACTAGACACTGCGAGATACAAAGGCGGACACAACGAGCGTAGCTCCCCTTCCCACAAAATACAACTGGGTAAATACAAGGTAAATACACACACACACTAGGTGTGATATACTGGGCTCGTTCTCGTCCCCCTAGTCCCCAATATATTACTCCTATTTGTGTGCGCGTGTGCGTGTGTGAATGATATATTTTAGCAAGAGCCACAACGAAATACAGTGTTTCAATATAGTGGATCTAAAAAGTGAGACGGGAATAAAGAGGGACCGCCTATGCTACGGTACATGGGACCCCATTCGAAAATGGAATCCATCAGTGAGAATATCTACATAAAAATGCCACTTATATCGGATAGCATATATTCCACTGATTAAATAAAAATATATAAATACAGAAGCATCTATCTAATCCGAAACTTGAAAACTGCTGCAAGGTTACGGGAGCTTCCACTCACTACTCCACCTACCCCTCCTCCCCCACCGTCATCACCTCAGTTCTTAATCCGGCGTTGTAAATATAATTTGATAATTTTTATTTACTGTGTCGCATGCACATCCATGCATTGTAAAATAAGGAATGATGTTTTACCATTATTTCACACCTGTTAACATTCCTCCATCGCTGCGGACAGGACTCGAACCTGTGCGGGCAGAGCCCAATGGATTTCAAGTCCATCTCCTTAACCACTCGGACACCGCAGCATGTCTGAGGTGGGTGAGAAAAATAGGCATGTATCGGAGCATTGAAAATTAAGCAGCAAATATAGTTATTTTTGGTTAATATTTTCGTCAGGAATAGGTACGAACTATAATATTATCTAGTTTGTATTCTCAACAACTGAAAATATGTCTTAAACCATTTGTTTGATGCCTCTGCCGTTATGTTACTTTGTTGTTCGTATGCTTTTTGATGTTTACAAATTGGTTTCCACCTTTTTTTGCCAGTCATAATATGGTATATGTCTCAGGTAGGGTCCGACAACAGTTATGATCTGACCTTTTCCCGCGTTCTCCTTGTTGTTTTACTCATTCCAGTACTGGTCCCCTGGTGCTTCAGGTTATAATGTACTACTCCCATGTGCTCATACTAATTGCCCACTCCGTCCTGAGATTCAGGTTAAATGTTAGATTTAATTAATAGGTGACCCTAGCTCCAGTGTAGCATTCACTATAACTACATGTTGCTACAGATGTAGAATATTGTAGTATATCACTAATGGTACTACTCTGATATAGTACTCACTAGTACATGTTGATACAGCTATAATAATGAAGTATGACATATACAATAAAGGAGATACATATACAATAAATATATACAATAATTAAGTAAGGAAGGGCTTGGCTACACAGCTGTAGAATAATGCAGAATATCATTAATGGTACTACTCTGATATTGTACTCGCTCATACTGTTTTGTTACAGTTTAACATTATTTTGTTGTTCCTTTGCTTAATGCAATGTTCCTTTTTATGATGGTGCTCAAATTTTTGGTCTCAATATTCCTATGTGTACAAACATTTTAGTAATATTAGCAAAACTATAACTGTTTATGTGTCATATGTATTCTGACTGGTATTACTCATGATTGTCTCTGGTCCCCTTAACCCCCTACGTTTGTTGTCAGTGAGACTTAGTGTAGAATAATAATCTGATGAGGACCACAATGGAAATAAGCGTACATGCTTTTTGTGTTATCCTCGGCAATTTGCATTTATTATTCCGAACTATGTATTCTTGTCATTATTTGCACTTCATGTATATTGATTCATTGCCAAATAAAGTCCATCTATCTATCTATCTATGCATGTGTATTGTGTACACACACACACACACACACACACACACACACACACACACACACACACACACACATATATATATATATATATATGTATATATATATATATGTATATGTAATATATATATATGTATATATATATATATATATATGTATATCTATGTACAGTATATATATATATATATATATATATATATATATTATATATATATATATTAAATATATACTGTACATATATATATACATATATATGTATATATATATATATATATATATATATATACATATATATGTATATATATATATATATACATATATATACTGTACATATATATATATACATATATATGTATATATATATATTATATATATATATATATATATATATATATATATATATATATATATATGTATGTATGTATGTATGTATTGTAGTCCAAATAGATTTTAACATAATAGGCGGAAATGGAAATAAGCTTACATGTTTTTTGTTATCCTTGCCATATTCAATTGTTATTTCGAACTATGTGTTCTTTTCTTTATCTGCACTTCATGTATAATGATTCAATCCCAAATAAACTTATTATTATTATCATAACATTTGGACTCTAACACACACACACACACACACACACACACACACACACACACACACACACCCACACACACACACACACACACACACACACATAGAAACTATTGATAGAGAGGATCTAAAAGAATGGGATAGTAGAGATACAAGAGGACACGGAAAGAAAATCAAGACAGTTATAGAAGAGATCTGAAAAAGAACAGCTTTCCCCACAGAGTAATAGACATTTGGAACAAGTTAGATGAGAAAGTGGTGTGTGCAAAAACAATACATGAATTTAAAAACAGTTTAGATAAAATGAGAGATGAAGACGGGACACCACGAGCATAGCTCCCCTTCACGTAAAATACAACTTGGTAAATACAACTAGGCAAATACACGCGGGCATAACTCTCTTTGGGTAAAATACAACTAGGTAAATAGGTAAATACATACGTGTGTGTGTGTGTAAAGGCATACATACATGCTGCGTGGGCTTAAGTTTAGAGAAATGATAGAAGGAATAAACAGGAAACTAAGAAAGCAATTTCGGAAATCGGAACTAACAAGTATGGCTACTTGAATCCCAGAACTTTATTAGGATTACATATACAACTTTCTAACGAATTCTGATATGACAATGGAGAAGGAAATAACCATATACTGTATACATATTCCGTCGATCCTAGTACTATAGCGTATAATGCTTATTTTCTTCCCTTATGTCATATCAGACTTTGTAATAAAAATTTATGTATTCACGTTTTCCAAATGAAAATCCCATAGATTGATATATAAATATATATATATATTATATATATATATATATATATATATATATATATATATATATATATATATATATATATATATATATATATTTTTTTTTTTCTTTCTTTCTTTCTTTTCCACCCAGGACTAACGAAGTGCAATGACCTTGTAGTATTTGGTTCGGAACAACGGCAGGACAAATGAAAAACAAAATTTCTAATATCTTTCTTTTGATAATTAGCCACAAGGTGCGACACTAGAAGGGTCACATGAGAAATGTACGTGAAGCTCGGACTAAGGCCACAGCTTAGTGGAGCTTATGGTTGCAGCTGGACGTGGAGCCTAACGTCAGCGAGGCGGTAGCAGATGATGACGCGAGGCTCGATGGGACGACTAGAGGATTGGACGAGGAGATGTTGTTGTGTGCGCTGGTCGGTACTGTTATGCCCATCTCGGCGAAACGCCAACCTTTTAAAGGAGGCTGGCGGGAACGTGAGGAGCTTTCCAAGTTCCTGATTGGCTGACCGCTGGCTGGTCGGGACGTCCTTACGAACTACGCACTACGGGAACTTGGAAAGGCTAGCTCCGAAGATTTCTTTGTTCAGTGTGTGACGGGTCGTAGGGTGCGTCACGTCACTACTCCACTCCCCCCGCTCTTCGAAAGCGGGCGTCGAGGAGGATAGGGAGCGACGCGCGCGACGTACTTGAACCGGTCTGGCCTTCGGATCAATCGCCCCGAACGAGTGGTCATGCCGTCAGGGGGCATGTCTGGCGAGGAGGGCCTTGATGGAGGGGGGCTCGAGTGCAGGGTGGTATTGTCGAGGTCGGAGGCCTGGTGATGTTAGCTGGGGAAACTCCTGCAGGATGCGTGCATAATCGCCATCGGGCTGGAGTGACGATATCTGGTGGGAAGTTGCGTTAGTGGTGGTTCCTGGTATGCTTGTTGTGCCATGGTACAAACAGTTATCCTTGGCGCTAACTACTATATTGTAGTGCTGGAGGAAGTCGTAGCCAAGAATGGGTTGCTGTACCGCTGCTATGACGAATGTCCAAGGGAACTTGACATCGTG
The DNA here is from genome assembly GCF_046742065.1 of Oratosquilla oratoria. Lineage (NCBI taxonomy): Eukaryota > Metazoa > Arthropoda > Malacostraca > Stomatopoda > Squillidae > Oratosquilla > Oratosquilla oratoria. The sequence continues at coordinate 6,672,581 of NC_134820.1, read as the reverse complement.
GAGTTCCAGGACGCTGTGGTGGCTGCCGTACGTTGCGATGGGCGTACCGTTGGCTGCAAGCAGGTCGTAGGATGGCCAACGTGTACCGTGGTTGGGTTCTTCCGTCGGGGGTATGATGCTGACGGCTGAACCTGTGTCTACCAGGAAGGATAGGCCAGAATGGCGATCATGCACTGAGAGGAGGGTGTGGGTATGGTTAGCGGGGGTAGGGGTGGTTACCGACCCCCGCATTTGGCGTTTCCCTGCGACCAGCTGCATGGTTGCGTGCATCTGAGCGCCTTGGCTCCGAAGCGGGTATGGTACCAGCAGGAGGTAGTATCCTGTCGTGGAGCGGGGCTACGTGGTGGTTGATGGCTTCCCTTCTCGGCTAAAAACTGGTTGAGCAAAGTCTTCATGTCGGCCACTTCCTGTCGTAGCTGCTGCACAGTTTGGTCACTGGCACTATATGACACGGGAATGTTTTCGCTCACAGCACTATTTTCACTCACATCACTATTGTCACTGCACTGAACACTTTGCACTGGTTCGTCACTGCGTTGTAAGCTGGTGGCTGACCGGACTTGTACCGAGATATGACGATGGAACAATCTATCTGCTATTTCGCAGTATTGTTCGTCGTCCTTATCGCCGGCTAGAGCTTCCAGGTGTAAGTGGAGGGCGTCCGGCATCTTGGAAAGGTGAATGGACCGGAGGAGTTCCTTGGGCAATGACACCTTTGCCCGGGTGTTGAGGGCGGCCATACGGGTGTATAATTGTGACGGGGTGGTGTCGCCGAGTTCACTATGCTGGATATCTCGGTAGAGCTGGTCGTCGGGCTTGGTGTAAAGCTTCCGTAAGGCAGTCTTGAGGGCGGAACACTTGCCTTCTTGCGGAGGAGAGGAGACGACGTTACGGACAAGGGCGATGACGTCCGTTGGTAGAGCGGCGATGTACGCGCCGAAGGCTTGGGGGTCCGGCACGTTACCTTGAGTGGCTAAATAGGCCTCTGTGTGAACTAGCCAGCTCTCCAAGTCACAGGAGAAACTGGGAAGTTTCACTTGTGTGTTTTCCATAATCCTGGTTGTCCTTCACCGGGGTCACCACTTTGTAGTAGTATTTGGTTCGGAACAACGGCAGGACAAATGAAAAACAAAATATCTAATATCTTTCTTTTGATAATTAGCCACAAGGTGCGACACTAGAAGGGTCACATGAGAAATGTACGTGAAGCTCGGACTAAGGTCACAGCTTAGTGGAGCTTATGGTTGCAGCTGGACGTGGAGCCTAACGTCAGCGAGGCGGTAGCAGATGATGACGGCGAGGCTCGATGGGACGACTAGAAGATTGGACGAGGAGATGTTGTTGTGTGCGCTGGTCGGTACTGTTATGCCCATCTCGGCGAAACTCCGACCTTTCAAAGGAGGCTGGCGGGAACGTGAGGAGCTTTCCAAGTTCCTGATTGGCTGACCGCTGGCTGGTCGGGACGTCCTTACGAACTACGCACTACGGGAACTTGGAAAGACTAGCTCCGAAGATTTCTTTGTTCAGTGTGTGACGGGTCGTAGGGTGCGTCACGTCACTACACATGTATCTATATAATTTATTTGTTATTCACCTATTATTTCTCCTATTTTTGTTTTTTCTGAACTTATGATAAATCAAATAAAGATGTGCGAAACAATGTTTCTATTATTTTTTGCATAATGCTTTAAAAAGGCCATTTAGTATTACTGTAAGAGAATCTAGCTCAATCATTTAGCTCCCCGTGTATGTTCTGTACGGTGATCATAAGCTTTCTTCTCCTGCCTTTCTTTCTGATTTTTATAGTTTTAATATATTATTATGTCCATTTATGTTGTTTGTATCTATTTTACTATTGTAAACAATAATTCATTTTAACGAAGAGTTTAATTATCCTGTCTGAACTCTGTCACTCGTCCGAGCTGCGCACGACTTTTTTTCTTTCTTTTCGTGTCACGACTAGCCTGGTCCATAGGTGGGTCGTGGCAATTATAAACAAGAAATAAATGTGCTGAGTGAAAAAATAGCATTATATATATAGCATACCAAGCAATGAATGTAGTATGGTTTAAGAGATTAGAGGAAAACAAAAACGATAATGACATCGTATATAGCATTATATATCATACCATCCAAATAGTGTAATAAGGTTTACATGGGAGAAACATGTCATGGGATACGAGAACAGAAAACTGGTGTAAGAAATAATAAAATTACAAAATCTAATAACACATGAACCAACATCCTCCAAGCTAGAAGGACACGCACATAATAAATGAAGGCAGGGGAAAGAAAATGAGAATGGCAGTGGAGGCAGCACCAATTAAACTCGCGTCGGTGGTCCACAAGAACACGAAGCCCTAGGATGTGATCAGTTGCCGATTCATTGGACGTGACTCTAGACATTATGGGCCTCTGGAACTTTATCAGATGGGAATAAACCCATTCCAGCACCAGATGGGCGAGCATGTTAGGTACAGTAAGCTATATAATCTGCCGGTTCCTAATCCCTCTTCCAGGTAGGGACGACCAGTCCCCTTGAATAGGGTACAACATTGCCAACCGGTCGACAGCACCGCATGTAACCCACGGATAGTCTCACCCCCGGATTCACGAACTCCACGCTAGCGTTGCGGGTGCCAACCGCATTTCCACTCTTGAACTTACAGCCTATCTAACCTCATTGTAATTGGGCGGAGTTTCATCTGTTGGTGGACTGGCTTCCGTCACCCGAACATGAGCAAAAGGGTCAGGCATTTATAGATGTTTAAATACTGCAGTGTCCATTTGTTTGATTAATCTCCATGGCAACCCTTCATTGATAACGGGGTTGTAGTCTATCATGAGTAACCCTTTCCGTACTAAGTGGCACTTCTTGTTAATTTGGCTGTCGCCATGCTATTTCATTAATATCCGGCACCTCCCTCGTTAGAGAAGGAAGTGACGTATGTATATGGTCATCAGGTTTATGATGAATTCGAGATCTATGCCTTCGTCAGACATCATTTTTGTCTAATTCTGATGTGCCTCTCTTTGTGTACTGGATTTGCTGGTATAGCCAGATTGCAAAGTCCACAGGCACTTGTGTTATCTTTTTTTCAATTCAAGTCGACAAAATATTGGTTTTATGCATTTCTGCAATACTTCAATATAATACCGATTGTTAAAAATGCTTTTAGAGCGCTGGTATCTTTTTAGCATATGAAGACCATAGTCAATGGTATATACAGAATCCATCATACATCTGTTTTTTCGACAGTGGATTTTTAATGTGTATGTATATATATATATATATATTATATATATATATACATATATATATACATTTATATATATATTTATATATATATATATATATATATATATATATATGTATATATATATATATGCAACACTAAATAGAAAATTACTTGATCCTTTTCTTTAAATTGAGCTCCTTTGCTGACGGTGTTTTGGAGACAGTTCACGATAACCTATTGGTAAGTATACTTTTGGAAAGCTTCACATAGCTTGGTATTGTTGGGCACACTTGTTATGTTCCATGACGCGTCACTGGCACATTGTATATGAATGTTGAATTTGACCACTACTAGGTTATATTAAGCTAGATAATAAGATGTAGGATTATAAACATAAGTAACTTATGATAAATAACCAGTTATAGGAGTTTATGCTGTGCAGGCGGCGGAAGAATACAAACTGGGGCATTCCACGGAAGAGGTCAGGGGCATCCAAACGACTATGGCACATGAAAGTAGTATATATGTATACATGAAGTTACACTTTAAATTAGTTTAGATAGGTAATGATTGATAAATTGTAAGTCTTCTTCACACAAAAATAAAAAAGTGAATGGATTGTGTGAAACCAGGTAGAGGTAGATTAGAATTATAAATACAATTAATTGGGACTTGCCGTTGGGCATTGGCGTCTCTGACTCCTCGCTCGCAATCTGTTCATATCCAACTTCAGTGTAAATCGAAAAATCCTATTTTTATATCATGTAAAATAAATAGTTTTTCACCTCACCCATTCTTTCCCCCTTGTGAAATGAGAAAACTCCTTTAACAGGCAAATAATCATACTAGCTAGTGGATTGTAAGACCTGTTCAAACCACGGCCGATATTTGATACATCAACTCAAATACAAAGGTTAGTCCGTGACAACACTTCTGTTGCGTATCAGGAAGCGCTTCGCAAGACTAGAGTGATATATGGCATTGTGGATTCCCTCAAACCGGGTGTATGGTGTTGTCGATATTTACACAGGACTAGGATCCGAATTTTCAAATTACTCGTGTTCCCTGACTTGCGCGGTTGTGAAACATGAACACTGTATAATAATGTTAGAAACCCTTGACTTTGTTTCTGAGACCATAGTGCACAAATCACTGAGTTCTCTGTGAAATTGTCAAAGCCTTTAGCCAAAGATTGCTGAGTGTCAACTCTGGTTACATGGGCATGAGGCACGTGGTGCTCCCACTTACAGATACGTGTTCATAGAGACTACCCACGGTAGAGTCGATGGGATCGCCCCATAAAAATAAGGCTGGACCAAGTCGACCGGTCTTGCAGTGTGAAAATTATGACTCCCGACAAAATTTCCCATCCCTTTAATGGTGACGGTGCAAGTTTAACATAGGTGACCGCCCCACCGAGTTAATACCGGGATAATCTGTAAAATTACGTTCATAGAAGCAGAAAACTACATATAGCTGTGATCGCCTGGTACTCATCGAACCCTGAAAAGTCGCATCACAAAGCATCATGCGTCTTTGTGAATATGTAATAATTTATCTTGAATATTTCAATTCTAATGCTTGTTTGAATATTCCATGGTAGTATTATATTCTACTGTGGCTTTGGGGCCACTTGCTGATTTTCTTCGTCTCTATTCTGGTTAATGACAGTAATGTGTTTGACGACTTCGGGTGCGGCATGGGGTGGGATAAGTATGGGAATGGAGGAAAGGATAAGGGTATGTGTTGAGGGGAGACTGGTTCTCTCATATAACGCGTCCCCTCACTGGTTTAACACACACTTCGTCGTATATACAATTCACACGATAGGGTTTATATGAGGTCTGTGATTGGGATAAACCTTATATCATTCCCCAATCACGAATCACTTCTGGTCAGTTTCGAATCATGTCTCGAACCACGTATAAAGGGGGTCCGACCTCGCGCCGAACGCCTAATGATCTTTGACCTCTCGTTGCCAAAGGTGTATGGGAGGTACAACTTTACCTTAGCTGATGTGAAAATGTTGCACGGTACATATAACAGATAATCTTCATATATGGGGATTGGAAATGAGTATTACACCAGAACCAATACTCAAGACGGAGACATCATCAGGTGATAAATTAAAAAATCAACATTGAAAATTACATATCGGTAACTCAACATTCCTGGAGAAGGTAGTCAGCTATGCTTGGTCCTATGGCGTCGAGTCCCTTACATAATGTTTTGTATAATGTTTTCGTATATATAAATAAATGTGACAGGTCACTCTGTCTAAACGGAAAATTAAAGTTATATATATATATATATATATATATATATATATATATATATATATATATATATATATATATATATATATATATCTTTTACAAATGTTTTTATATACTAAGTATTCTAGATTACTGATTTCATATATTTGATATGCTTTTGTTGTATCTCAATCTTAATCCTAATTCTACAGCTATCAATTTACTAAATTAACTGAGTTCGTAACCACAGATGTCTATTAATTTGTAATGATAGCTTAATTATTCTAAAAAGAAAACGCCTCTGTCGGAATTTATTCCCGACACGCAAAGCTGTTTGAAATGGGCTGGGTGTTAGGATAAACCATGGTCGCGTCGGCGCATGGGCAATGCGAAGTATTCTACGTCGTTGCTCTCTGTTGACCAATGTATATTCAGGTGTAGGCTACATTTTTCCGACCACGGTATAACCCACTATACTTTGCCATCCCAAATGCAGTATGGAATACTGCAATATTTGGTATTATAAAGAGTTTGATCAACATGGCCGCATACGGGTGGATTATTTCACCGATATGTGAAGCCTTGATATTTAAACTTGTCAAGGAATGTAATCCCGTCATACGGCAGAACTGGGCTCAATTTTGTTATTCATGAATTTGAGGTGTAAATATTGATGCAGTTACGTTGCACAATATGACCTGACAGAATATTAACCGATTCTCCTTCGGTCTCGCATTCGTACACATCCCTTTAGAATTCCACGCCGTGGTTCGTTTGACCCTTCCCACACTGAATCACGCGATAACGCGCACACACACAAGTATTTACCTTTACGTTGTTTGTAGGGCTAAGTCATCCTCTTTATATCTCCTTTCTTGTGGTTTCCAGATTGTAAAAAATATGAATGTCTGATACAATGTAAGTTGTCTCTAGGAAACGTGCAGAAGCTAATAAATATTATGTATATACTATCACTACGTGTACAAGTAACCACTATGTGCTGGTGAACCGGATAAGATCGTAAACTTTCCTTGTACGTTAAGTCCGTAACTAACGAATTTATACTAGATATATGTAAATAATAGATCGTTAGTTTTCTATTCATGTAGATGATATAGGCTCAGCATGTTATATTCATGACTTTATACCTTTCACCCACAGTGCTACATTAGCGACTGCGTAGCTTGGGTATCTCAAATCTAGCGCAATTCTCGATTCCAGCTATCAACAAACATGCCAAAAATGGCCGTCGTGGGTTGGAAATAAAGGACCCATGTAGAGGCCTGGCCATTATATTTTAAATTGCATTTCAGTTTTTGTCACATAACAAGGTACGTGTGTCTTACATATTGATTGTACAAAAGAAGCAGATGATAATATCTCCTGAAATTATCTGTAATCAAACTTGGAAATGAGAGCCATTTAGGGTAGGCAGGGGAGGATGTAAACAAGACCTTAGGACGCTGTAAGAAACGATAGGTAAAGTATATTTTTAGTTAAGTTCAGGTCAAAGGGAGAATTTAGTTTACAAAGATACCTTGTCCACAGAAACACGAGGGTTATAGATTACATGGAGGTAACAAGCAAAGTAATGAAGTTCAAATGTTTCGTAAATTTGAAGTTTCACATTTCTTAGTAGTGCTAAGCGGATGTTCAAAAACTTTGGTACAGCAGTTAGTATTATTACATCAAAAAGAGTTGTGACCGAAATTGGCAAAATCCTTCAATACACAAAGATTGTTATTCACTTGAGTGACTGTTAGAGAGTTGTTATGGTTGCAACATATGGACTCTTGGGTGACAAAAATCAGGTTACAGGTGCATCTTTATTTACATTTTATGAAATTTCTGTAGTTAGTATTGGCCATACTGCATAAATACTAATATATATATATATATATACACACACATATATATAAAACAATGATACAGTTCTTAGCATATGTCTGCAATACACTTTCAACATCAAATGATATTGTCAGGAAAAGTTGATTGAAAGTAATTCAAGTGTTCAGAGATCCATGGTATATTTTAAAGGAATATGGGAAGAATAGGCATAATGCCTGTCGGGGAAATTTGGTTAGAATTCATATATTCATAGCATGTCGTAATGGAATAAGCTCATTGCATATATATATATATATTTGTTTTCATAAAATGATTATTTGAGACATTTTTATACATGAATCATTGATCAGTTAATCTGTTACCGTAACCCTAGTCTCTTGGGGAAGATCTGTGGCATTTTGGTAACTGGTAGCAGCCTCTGGGCGGGACCATAGTTCTCTCGCAGAAAATATATTCAATATTGTGTTGTCATCTTAGGTTTTTTAGTGTGGGACTTAGTGTGAGGTGTTTTGTGACTGCCATGTAGTGGTTGCATCAGTAAGTCATTGGAACAAATTATACTGATTTCAGCGGGTCTCACTAATTACTGACCAAACCTGACCAAGGACGGTTTTTGCTCAAATGCACAATTTTATATAAAAAATTAGCATATGACTGCATTATTTGACCAATTTTCTTTAAAATGTGTGATTTTCATGTAATTTGATCATAGATAAGTTACGTTTTTATCCTCCACAAAATTACTGACCATAGCTCCGAGTACAGTCTGTCTCACTAATTACAGACCAGAACCGACTAAGAACGGTTTTTACACAAATGCTCAATTTTATAAAAAAAATTAGCATATGGTTGCATTATTTGACCCAATTTCTTTAAAATGTGTGGTTTTCATGTAATTTGATCAAATAGAAGTTACGTTTTTATCATTGCAAAATTACCAACCACAGCTATGAATATCGTCCAGCCCGCCATCTATGATCACTGGTGGTATGGATCAAATTACACTCTCTATTTTCTTACTATTATGTTATTAGTGTAATAGATTGCATATAGGTGAATTATTTGAACTATTTTCTTTAAGATGTGTGATTCTCATGTAATTTGATCAAAGAGAAGTTATGTTTTAGCCTCTGCAAAATGACCGAGCATAGCTACGAATACCATAAAGAATGAGCATATGGTTGCATTATTTGAATTATTTTCTTGAAAATGTGTGATTTTCATGTAATTTGATTTAAGAGAAGGTATGTTTTTAGCCTCTGCAAAATTACCAACCACAGTAACAAATTTACTGACCAAACCTGACCAAGGACGGTTTTTACTCAAATGCACAATTTTATGTAAAAAAAAAAATTAAGGAAAATAGTTCAAATAATGCAACCATATGCTCATTTTTTACTTAAAACTGTGCATTTGAGCAAAAACCGTCCTTGGTGGAAGACTTGAAACCTCCAAGAAACCTCTCAATCCTTATCAATTGGCACAGAAACCCATAGAATAAACAAATATTATGTCTTAATTTACTGTGGTGGAATTTTGTTGAAATATTTTGAACAGAAATATTTTTGAGAGGTTTATTAGAGTGGTGGCAGCACCGTTGCCATGACCAACTTGTGTGTACTGTATTGATGCAGCTATAGGCACATTTAGACCTACTATTCAAGCCGCTGAATAAAAATAGCACCTGTAAAGAACCTAAGGCCAAAGCTACATAAACATGATAAATATATGACAATATGTACAATGTTTGTATTTCCATAGTATTACCCCATTGATCCTGCTCTTTCAAATACAAGTACAATGATCTTTAAATTTATTAAGACAAATAGACTTATTTCTGCTCTGTTTCTGTGAAATACATTCTCGATTATTGTTTATTATTATGTGATGATTATGATTATATAATTTAAGGATTGGAACCAGTGATATGAACTTGTGATGGGCAACTAACAATAACTGTTTGTGGCAAAAGCTGATGCAGCATTTGATAAAATATTAAATGTCTCCATTTGTATATTATGGGATGGGCCGTCTATCTCGTGTATGATGTATTATGTCGAATGCATGAGTCTTATTTTAGCAGGTGAGGAACCCAAAATGCACTTGCATAATATTAAATATCTCAAAAATATTTTCTGGTCAAAATGTTTCAACAAAATTCCACCACAATAAATTAGATATATTATTTGTTTATTCTATGGGTTTCTGTGCCAATCGATAGGGACTGAGAGGTTTCTTGGAGGTTTCTAGTCTGTCACCGATTGAAACTGGGTTTCTGGGGTGTTTACCTTGACCATGTTACAGAAGTGCTTCAGGTAAACTGACCATTTGAATATCCCACACTGGTCTGAAAATAAAATTACTGATATTGCGAAAGGCAAATTATTAGAAATTTCATATCAATAATTGCAAAATGAAAAAATCAATATTAACAATATGGAAAATAAGAGAAAAGGAAATAAGGCAAGGATGTTGAATTAAGACTGGAGAAGACATTCTATTCCAAAGGCAAAAACTCAGATAATAACAGTAAAGTGTGGCGATACATTCCAGGTCTGTGTGACTAAAAGTTTTCCATAGTTTTTCTTGCCTTCCCCGGATTTATGAACAGGAAAGTGTGCCTACACTTTAGCTGCCAGAAAAAGTAGGTCAAGCTGTACATGTAATGATATGCTATACAGGTAAACGTCGACTTACGATGGCATTAGGTTTCGATAGAGCCATCGTAAGACGATCTCATCGTAAGTCGATCCCCACTCTGTTCCGTGGTCACTGTACCTAGCCTACCTGTATATTAACCACCAGAGATACTGAATATAGCCTATTAAACATGTACAGTAGTTTATTTAATTATTTTTATCCTTTTTACCATATTCAAACACTATAATATGTATTTTCAGTACGGAACTTAAATCTCGCGGGCAGCAGCCAATGCCAGCCGTACGACGTGACGTAATAATACTCGCATCATAAAATATAGTCACCGCTTATATCGATCGTTCTCTCTTTCACCCGCGAATTTTGAAAACCACAGAGAATGAATCATTTGAGAGAATGTAAAAACACAGGGGCGACTACAATAAATATAATCAAGACGCCGATATGGCAGCGTCGCGAATCCACTTGCTCCTCATGACGCCTACGTGTGCGGCACCGTATGGAAGGGGTTAAATTATCATGTCGTCGTCGTCGTCGCCATCGTAAAGTCGAACAATCGTAAGTCGCGGCCATCGTAAGTCGACGTTTACCTGTACTTGGTTACACATATGTTAAGACAGACATAAAAATCTAGGGTCGATGTTTATTGTAGGTATGTGAAAAATTCTGGATTTAGAAGTGCACACCTACATGACATAGTAGTAGAAAATTAAATAATAAATTTGTAAATCATAATACATCAACATAATATATGTTATTCTTGGTGGGAATCAATAATAGAAACAGTTGTTAAAAGCTATAAACAAAGCTTCTGGGAGCTGTCAAGAGTTTTTATGAGAGTAGTAGAGCTTGTGTCAGGATTAGAAATGGAGAGAGTGAGTGATTTGAGGTAGAGGTGGGACTTCGTCAAGGATGTGTTATGTCACCCTGGCTGTTCAACTTATACATGGATGGGGTAGTGTGAGAGGTAAATGCAAAGGTAGTGGGTCAGGGATTGGAAATGGTTAAAGAAAATGGAGAAAAGTGGGAGGTGAGCCAGCTGTTGTTTGCGGACGACACTGCGTTTGTGGCAGGATCGGAGGAGGGATTGAGGAAGTTGGTGACAGAGTTTGGGAGAGTGTGTGATAGAAGAAAGCTGAAGATAAATATGAGTAAAAGTAAGGTGATGAGATGTACAAGTGGTGAAAGTGGCAGTAATCTGGAAGTGAGCATTAAGGGAGAGCAACTGGAGGAAGTGGATAGTTTTAGATACTTGGGTGCAAATGTGGCAGGAAAAGGTGGAGTAAAGGTGGAGGTAGAATGTAGATTGAGAGAAGCGAGTAAATGCCTTGGTGGATTGAAAAGTGTAATGAGGAATAGAAATTTGGGAATGGATGCTAAGAGGAGACTGTAGGAAGGAGTGATTGTGCCAACAGCACTGTATGGAGCAGAAACATGGAACATAAGAGAGGAAGAGAGAAGGAGCTTGAATGTGTTTGAAATGAAGTGTCTGAGAAGTATGATGGGGGTTACTAGGCTAGATAGAGTGAAAAAATGAGGAGGTGAGGAGAACAGGGGTGGAAAGGGAGTTGGTAGATAGGGTTGATGAAAGAGTATTAGGATGGTTTGGACACATGGAAAGAATGAGTGAAGAAAGACTAGTAAAGGAGGTATGGAAGTCAGATGTGGAGGGAGTGAACATGAGGGGACGTCCTAGGATGAGATGGATGGATGGGGTGAAGGGGGCTTTGGGGAAGAGGGGAATGTCTGTTGAGGAAGGACGGGAGAGGACAGAAGACGGGTGAATGGAGAATGGTTGTATATGGAAGATGTTGTGATGCATGAGGTGGAATGGATGGGGGGTGATGTAGTGTGTGTGAGCAAAATTTTGACGCAGCCCGAAGGGGTTTCTCCCCGTCCTCTCCTTTATATGGGGGGGTCGCCGATTTAATGAAGCGGCCTTGCTGTGGATGTGCTGTGTCTTGCGACACTGCTTCTGACCCAGGGCAGTGGACAGGGTGCAGGGATGATCCGTCATCTAGGAGGTGCTAAGATGGGAGGGAGGGTGGAGGGGTGTGGAGTGTTTTCAGGGATGGAATGGGTGGAAATGATTTTATGCCTTTTCCTTTTTGGCTACCTCCCTTGTAAGGGGGAAAAAGCCTTGGTATATGTATGTATGATAAACAAACAAATGAAGTTGTGTAGACTCCTTTAGTCGCCATCTTTGTTTTGATAAATTCAGGGGTCAGAGACGATGGCGACAGCCTGATGACCTCTAGAATTACAGTTGCCGCATTACTAATTGTTGGTTAGGTTGGGTTGAAATATACTAATTTAGCATACTTTAATTTTTTCGACCTTTGCCGCTACCAAAACAAACATGGCATCTTAAGTAGTCAAAGCAGCTACATTTGTTTGTTAATAATGTACCTTGTAGCAAATGCTGCTATTACTGATTTTCACCAAGAATTTGAGGAGGAGAACGGGGGTGGAAAAGGAGTTGTGAGATAGGGTGGTTGAAAGAGTATTTGGATGGTTTGGACACATGGAAAGAATGAGTAAAAAAAGGTGTAGAAAGCAGATGTGGAAGGAGTGAACATGAGGGGCAACCTAGGATGAGGTGCATGGATGGGGTAAAAGGGGCGTTGGGAAAGAGGGGAATGTCTGTTGAGGAAGGACGGGAGAGGACAGAAGACGAAGGTGAATGGAGAATGGTTGTGTATGGATGATGTGTGATGCATGAAGTGGAATGGGTGGGGGATGGGGGGTGAGGGATAACGTGTGAGAAATAATTTGATGCAGCCCGAAGGGATTTCTCCCCATCTTCTTTTCTGCATGATGGGACAGAGAGGGAGGGTTGCTGATTTAATGAAGTGGCCTTGCTGTGGATGTGCTGTGTCTTGTGACACTGCTTCTGGCCCAGGGCAGTGAGCAAGATGCAGGGATGACCCGTCATCCAGGAGGTGCCAAGATAAGAGGGTGGAGAGGAGTGGAGTATGATGGGGATGGAATGGGTGGGTGGTTTTTATGCCTTTGTTTTTTGGCTACCTCCCTTAGAAGGGGGAAAATCCTTTGATATATGTATGTATGTGTATGTACCAAGAATAACATATATTACATTAATGTATTATAACTTATAAAGTTATTATTGTATTTTTTATTACTATAGTGCATAAATGTGCACTTCTAAATATGTACTATATACTGTATATATATATATATATATATATATATATTATATATATATATATATATATATATATATATATATATATATATAGGGTGTTCGGGATAAATTTAACACTTCTTTGGAAACGAAAAAAAAATGTCAAATCTTTGCTAAAAATTGATGTATTCTCAAAATTCAAAGTGCATCTCTTAGAGGATCTTTTGCCAAATACAACTCAAATGTGGCATATATATATATATATATATATATACATATATATATATATATATATATATTTACAGAAACCACTTGGAAAATAAAATAAATGAATGCCGAACGTTTTCGTCTATTCAAGACATCATCAGGGTACAAAGGATACAAAAAATTACCAAAGGTCACAATATGTACATGGTGGTAGAGGAACTGGGAAAGGTCCAATGTTACCTGATTCCAGAAGAATTATTTACAATCTTTTTAGTAATAAAATTATCTAACTTATACAAACCTAAGCTTAAATTCATATTATTTTCAAAACTGTTTTTAATGTGACATGACTCAATTATGTTCCTTTCTACTATATTATGACAAGATGTAATAACTTTTGTGTTTTGCCAGTCAATACTATGGGAGAGCTCTTTTTGGTGGACGAAAAGTCCGCTTGACATTTGACCCGTTCTTATGTTGTATTTATGTTGACTTATCCTTTTGTTTAAATCTTTTCCTGTTTGGCCTATGTACTTAAAATCACACACTTTACAAGGTATACTGGAGGTGCCAAGATATGAGGGAGGGAGGAGGGTGGAGGGGAGTGGAATATATAGGAAATGGAATGGGTGGGAGTGGTTTCTATGCCTTTTCCTTTTTGGCTACCCTCTGTGTAGGGGGAAAAAGCCTTTGGTATGTGTATGTATGTACAATGTTGGCATTTTTCTAGTCCTTTGGTATTTTTCCTTCTTTGAGTGAGCATCTTATGTTGTATATTTTGTCCATTAGTTCTTCTTTGCATTCTTTTAGTATCCAGTTTGCAATTCTGTCTGAGCTGTGCAATTTCCTAATGTCAAGATTCATTAATTGCTCCATTATTTCTTTTTGTGTTATTATTATTTTCCTCATGGGGGGGGGGAGATTGCACTTCGCTTCCTTCATCCCAATGCTGTACTTTTTCTTTAATTTACCAACATCTTGCCTCTGTCATTTCTCTCACGTACTCCAAAATTCCCAATGTATTATTCATCTCCCATCTTCTTTCCAACTATATCATTAACCACTTCGGTATGATGACACCTAGGTAGATGTCATGAGGTGCGAGTGGGTGCACAAAGATGGCAGCATCAGTGTCTTTATTATATATATATATATATATTTATTTATTTATATTGTAAGTGTATTTGAGCAGGAGTTTTTCTCTAATGCATGTATCATTAAAAGTGATGGCTAGTTATTTTCTTAAAGGTATTTTCCATATACCTTATTATGGATTTGTGTTCCTTAGAAAGGAAATTTATGAACATAAGAACATAAGAAATAAAGGAGACTGCAAAAGACCATAAGGCCTACACTAGGCAGCTCCGTATCCATCACCACCTGTCGTCCCCATCCATAAAGTTGTCTAATCGTTTTTTAAAACAACTGATAGTTTCAGCGCTTACTACGTGGTTACTAAGTTTATTCCATTCATCGACCACCCTATTTGTAAACCAATTCTTGCCTATTTCCTTCTTAAATCTAAATTTGTCCAGTTTATACCCATTACTGCGAGTCCTGCCCTGTTGTTTTATTATGATGACCTTGTTTGCATCACCCTTGTTATAGCCTTTGATCCACTTGAACACTTCTATTAGATCACCCCGCACTCTGCGTCTTTCCAGAGAGTGTAAGTTTAGGTGCCTAAGCCTCTCTTCGTAAGGCAAATTTCCGAGTCCTTGTATCATTTTGGTCATTCTTCTCTGTACTGATTCTAGTGAATTTATGTCCATTCTGTAGGACGGAGACCAAAACTGTACCGCATAGTCAAGGATGGGTCTAACTATCGCTAGATAGAGTTTAATAATTACCTCTCCACTTCTATTCGTTACCGTCCTAGCAATGAAGCCTAATGTTCTGTTTGCTTTATTTCTGGCGCTAATGCACTGCTTCCTGGTTTTAAGGTCCGGACTCACCAGAACTCCCAAGTCCCTCTCGCACTCAGATTTTTCTAAAAACGTGTCATCTAAGTTGTATCTATTTTCGGGGTTGTGTAGCCCTACGTTTAACACGCTACACTTAGAGATATTGAAGTTCATTTGCCATTTCACCGACCATGTTAACAGTTTATTAAGATCATCCTGCAGAATCTGGGCGTCTTCTCCTGACCTAATTAGGCGTCCTATTTTAGTGTCGTCCGCAAACTTACTAACATCACTATTTAACCCATCGTCTAAGTCGTTTATATACATAATGAACAATAAGGGACCCAAAACCGAGCCCTGGGGGACCCCGCTAGTAACATTGCCCCACCTAGATTTTATTCCATTTATGGTGACCCGCTGTTTTCTATTACTAATCCAAGCTCTAATCCATTCTAACACTTTTCCTCCTATGCCATGGGCTTTGATTTTATTTAGTAGTCTCTGGTGTGGCACTTTATCGAACGCTTTGCTAAAGTCAAGGTAAATAACATCGTAATTTTCATTGTTGTCTGACGCCTTATATACCTTAGTGTAAAAGGATAGAAGATTAGTCACGCATGACTTACCTTTGGAGAAACCATGCTGTGAATCACGAATTAAATTATGCCCTTCAATGTGTTCTCTGAGTCTATTTACTATTATTGATTCAAGCATTTTTCCTATAACCGATGTCAAACTGATTGGCCTGTAGTTGCATATGGTCGATCTATCTCCCTTCTTAAAAACAGGAACAACGTTTGCCTGCCTCCAAGCAGTTGGAACAGAACCAGTGTCTACCGATTTATTGAATATTTCAGTTAACTGGTCGCAGATTTCAAATTTACACTCTTTAAGCATTCTTGGAAAAATTTCATCCGGACCCGGAGATTTTGTAGCTTTAAGTCTGTCAATCTGCTTGATAACTTCTTCTTTACTAATGCTGATATTAGTTAGGCTATTTTCTTCATCCCCTCTGAAAATCGGATCGCAGTCAGGTACTTTATCTAACCTCTCATTAGTAAACACCGATAGAAAATAATTGTTAAACTCCTCACTCATTTTTTCTTCCGATTCTATCATGACATTTTCATCGTTTTTAATTGGTCCTATTCTTTCTTTATTTTTTGTTCTATAGAGGTGAAAGAAACCCTTTGGGTTGGATTTTGCTTGACTGGCAACCTTGATTTCATAATTACGTTTCGCTGAACGTGTATTCCTTTTAACCAGCTTTGCCATTTCGTTATATCTTGATCTAAGGTGTGATTCCCCGTTTTTTTATTTTTACGTAAAGTCCTCTTTTAATTCCGATCTCATGTTTCAATCTGTCCGTCATCCATTTGGGAGTATTACTATTTTTCCGTATTGACTTTAGGGGGATAGATGTGTTTTGTGCATTAATAATTAGATCTGCCAGATTGCTATACATCTCATCCAAAGTACTGACCTGATTTTTGGGCCGTCGCCCCGAATCGACCTGACCCAAGGCACGCGCATCACTCTCCTTGACCCAGACCTGACCTAAGGTATGCGTATTTCTCTCCTTGACCCAGACCTGACCCAAGGTACGCGTATCCTCCTTGACCCACTTCTGACTATCAGCCCCGCAACGAGAATCAAGAATGTTTGAAACGTCCGGATTGTTTTTCGTATTCAATTTCAAATAGGTTTTTATATTGTCAAAGTTTGCTTTCCTGAAGTCTGGTACTTGAACGTTATTTGTACTTTTTATTTTTTCCCAAATAATATTAAATCTTATTTCTTGATGATCGCTAAAGCCTAGACTATCGCCCACTATTATGCTGCTAATTTGGTGCTCATTATTTGTTAGAATTAAGTCCAGGGTATTTTGTCCCCTCGTAGGATCGGTAATCATTTGTTTTAGGAAATTATCCTGCACCACATCTAGGAATTTTTTCGCTTCATGATCTCCTATTAAAGTTTCCCAGTCAATGTTTCTATAGTTAAAATCTCCCATGATTACAACGTTTTTGTACTGGGACGCTCTGTGAATTTCATGAATTAGGGAATCAGTCTGCTCAATGCTAAGGTTAGGAGGTCTATACAAGACGCCAATAATAACTTTCTTATTCTTGCCTATAATCTCTACCCAAATAGATTCCGTACAGTCCTCTTCCTTAATCGAATTGTTGATAATACAGTTTAATGTATTTTTAACGAAAAGTGCTACACCTCCCCCATTCCTGCCGACCCTATCCTTATGAAAAAACTTATATCCTTCTATTTCGATTTCCGGAAGGAAATGTTTATCAGCCATGTTGATCCAGGATTCAGTAATGGCTATAATATCGAAATTTTCTACGCATGCTTTACCTCGCAGCAAATCAATTTTGTTAATTATGCTCCTACTATTTGTATAGTAAACTTTAAGTTTATCTTCCCTCCACCTGCTTTGGTGATTTTTTGTACAGTCCTCTAAGTTGTTTCTATTTCCTAAACTATATTCCTAAACTATGAATTGGCTGTCTGTAGTCATATTAGCTAGATTGCGATTTTGGGTTCAAGACCCTTCTTCAGTAGCTATAGGGATGTTCTTTCTTATCAGAATAAGAATTAATCCGATGAGTCTAGTTAAAGTTCTAAGTTTTATACTAGAGTTTCTTTACTTGCTAATCACTTTGGGGGAGATCACCTGGTATTTCGGGCAGTGACGAAATGTCACGTGCGCTGGAGAGCCTCCGGGTTTGTGTTGTGGCGGAATGTGGCATGCTTATGGTTAGTGTTTTGTCTCGTAATTGCACGAGTGGCATTTTGTCTCGTATTGGCGTTTGTGGTGTTATGTCTCATGTTTGTATTTGTAATGGTTTGTCTCATGCTTGGAAGGGCTCTAAGGTCTTCTACTTGCACATTTGGCCCAAACCCAAATGTACAAGCAGAAGACCTTAGAGGCCTTCCAAGCATGAGACAGACCATTACAAATGCAAACATGAGACATAACACCACACACACACACACACATGTATATATATATATATATGTGTATATATATATATATATATATATATATATATATATATATATATATATATATATATATATATATCACTCCGCTGGATCTTGAACCTCGTGTAGATTCTGGTCTGCCAACATATACCGTATATATATATATATATATATATATATATATATATATATATATATATATATATATATATATATATATACACATGGTACATATGCATTCCTGAAAACCTTACTGCAAATTTAAATTACAGTATACTGAACCCATTATAACATGTAATAATAGGATATAGCAGATGTACCTTCTCCCTGCTCTTTCCTCTTCAAAATATCTAGTGGATATCGTATCTTTGAATTTTTCTTACGGTAAATAGAATCGAGGGTAGTAATTACCAAATACCGTAACTGTGAATTTACCAGATAAAGAATTACTGTATTTATTTATTTTTGTAGTTGTATATGAGTTACCCCCCGATTCTGTGAACTAGTTTGATCATGTTTTCTGTGTTTATTATTACGTATAGTTAAAGAGAATGAGTAATACAGCAGTGACTTTATATTGCGGGTAGTGTGATGCATTGTACATACAGTACAGCATAGCAGCCGATGCTGTGTGCAAGAATTTGACTCGTACTGAAGTGGTTACATTTGCCTATTACCAAAATCTATATGTATATATATGTTTATATTTGCTTGTGCATGTAGATATTGGTTTTTAACATTTCCCAAGAATTTTAGAAATATTAATTACTTGTCTTTTATGGTGTAGCTTGATTCTGCTGATGTGTACTTTTTTCAGTAGCAAATGAGTCATTTATGAGTTTTGATAATCTACATCCTGCATACAATGTCTGGATGTAATCAGGAAATCCGAGTTATTAATATGAATTAATCTCTAGTCATGTCTTCATTTTCTGCCCTTTCACAAATATTAGAACATTGATCTCAATTTTTTTTCTTCTATGTGTTATTTCCAATTTTCATGCAGATACTAAAAGGCCCAGCCAAGGCATATACCTATCCTTTACCCATTCAACACCCATCTGTGTTCCCTTTTATCTTGATTTCTTTTGGATGGTGATCCCTGTCTCCCACTCATTGACTGGCTCATAAGCAATGCAGCAAGACACAATACCTCCTCAGCAATATATTCATGATCATATCACTTGCTGCTCCATCAAGAAACTGATAGACAACACATTGCTGCATGTCAGACCCACTGATACCCATCACTCTGAATCCTCTCTTCCTTGAGGGGATAGAATCCACCTGGCCAGCGCCCTCTAGCCCTTCAAAGTTACCAGAAGAGGCTGGATGACAGCATCACAAATAACTGTCCAGGATGTAACACTCCACTTCCCTCAAGTTCACTCCATCTACTTCTGCCTTTCACTCTCTTTGTGTTTGTCTTTCTTTATTCTTTCCAATTTTCAATTTCGTTAAAAACTGCACCCCTTCAGCAGAAATGGATTTTGCTAATACATTCTAGGGCACTTTTTTCAACTGCCAGAATATTAAAGAATGCTAATTGAAGGATCTGTGTGTGTATTTTATATATATATATATATATGTATATATATATATATATATATATATATATATATATATATATGTACACATATACAGGAAACTATAGTCTATTCCTGATTTTTATTTGATCATGACATACTATTTTGCACACCCACACTAAATACTCATTACCCATATAAGAGTGGTCAAGTCAAATCATGCACCTACTTAAACATTAAACCCCGTGTAAGGTCCATTGCATCTAAGAACCTCTTGTAGATAAAGGGTCATCTGTGTACCACACCATACTCATGAGTCCAGGGCAAATTTACTTATTCTCTCCAGTTTTTGTATATTTGGAGGACCCATATGCGTCTTTGGCAATAGTGTCACTCATTTCATTAGCACAGGTGGTGCTAAAAGACGGGAGGGAGGGTGGAGGGGAGTGGAGTGTATTTAGGGATGGAATGGGTGGGAATGATTTTATGCCTTTTTCTTTTTGGCTACCTCCCTTGTGAGGGGGAAAAAGCCTTGGTATATGTATGTATGTATTTTTTTTTATTTATTTATTATTATTATTCTTTTTTTTTAAGAACTTCAACTTTTTGTAACTATACCTGTTTTGCCTGGAATACTGGTTTTATTAGACATTTTAGATTTATCAGTAATAAACATCCTATATGGAATAGATTTAACCTATTTGCAGTAGACATTGTGCCCACTATATACTTCTGCTTGCAACTGAAATATACTTATTTTTGCACATATAACCACCATACTGCAGATACATTACCTCAAACACTGTCCTCTGGACTTGTGCCCTGCCATCTGAAAGCATACTCATCCAGGTATATTATAACCAACCCAGCAACTAACCTGCCTGCTAACCATACCCTGCCTGATTCAGAATTAACCATCCTTCTTCAGACATGCCTTGCCTGCTGCAGAGATGCCCTACCTTCTGTAGACATACCCTGCATACTGCAAATATATCCCTCCAGCTGCAGATAGTATATTGCCCCTCTTGGTTAGGAATGCCACCACCAGGTTTCGCCAAATAATTTTCCCATCTATGTGGAATTCCACATTGGCCTCAGCATCCCTAGGTTTGTGCTCAGTCTCTTTGTTTCTAGGATTCTTAGATCAGTTGCTCAAACCTTTTTGTAACAAAAACAATAGAGAAGAAATAGTGTTATGTTAAATCCTTTGCATTGGTGATGCCCTCCTTATTTCAGTAGAGTAGAAAGGTTAGTGTTTACTTAGTAGAATATATTTAGCACATCACTCTTGATAAAGACCAGTGACAAGTACTCACAAGATGGAGAGCAAATCTGCCCATTTTTAGAAACCGACAACCCATCACCACCATCAGAAGGTGCAGCCTTGTGGATGTGACACTTAGTCTTGGGTCTGGGCCCAAGATCTCCATCAACATTGACTGTAATTCTTACACTTTTTCACACATGGAAAGCTGACAACTATCAGTTGCTCCTCTCCAACTACTTTCAGTTGGTGACATAGAAACAGTTCCATACCAGCACAGCACAGACAGCAGTTTCTTCCCACAGATATATAGGAAGGTTTGGAGACTGGTGCCAGCCACTGTGGGGCTGCGAATTTGCCACACGGTGAAACTCGAGGCATCAATTAGTAGTAGTAGTAATTATTGTGAGGTACCCCTGACAGGTGATTGTAGATTGAGAGAAGCAAGTGCCTTGGGGAATTAAAAAGTATAACGGGAAATAGGCATTTGGGAATGGATGCTAAGAGGAGATTGTGCTGATAGCACTGTATGGGGCAGAGACATGGGGCATAAGAGAGGAAGAATTTAAATGTATTTGAGATGAAATGTCTGAGAAGTATGGTAGGGGTTACAGGGTTGGATAGAGTGAGAAACAAGAAGGTGAGGAGGAGAGCAGAGGTGGAAAAGGAGATGGGAGGTAGGGATGATGAAAGGGTGATGGGATGGTTTGAACACATGGAAAGAATGAGGGAAGAACGATTAGTAAGTGTGGAAAACAGGTGAGTGGAGTGAACATGAGGGGATGACTGAGGATGAGATGAATGGATGGGGTAAAAGAGGTGTTGAGCAAGAGGGGAATGTCTGATGAACAAGGAAGGGAGAAGGCAGGAATAGGATTGAATGGAGAATGGGTGTGTATGGATGATACTGTGATGCATGGAAGGGAGTGTGTAGGGGATAAAGGTGGGGGTTAGGGAGTGCAACCCCAAGTACTGAAAGGTATCCACTTACTCCAGCCTTTCTTCTTTAAGACTTACCTCCAAATTGCTGCCATCCTCTTCTGTACATCTCATCACCTTACTTTTACCCGCATTTACCTTCAATTTTCTCAATTGCATACCCTCCCAAACTCCATCACTAACAGCTTTAATTCACCCTCTGACCTTGCCATAAGCCCAGTGTTGTTAGCAAACAACAACTGGCTCACCTCCCACTTTTCTCCATTTTCTTCAAACATCTCCAATCCCTGCCTGTTACCCTCACATTTACCACCCCACCCCACCCATGTACATGTTGAACAGCCATGGTGACATGACACATCCCTACCAAAGTCCCACCTTTACTTCAAACCATTCATTCTCTCTGTTTCTAATTCTAACACAGGCTCTACCATTGTAAAAACTCTTGACTGCCCTTAACAGCTTTCCTCCAATCCCCTGTATCTGTTAGACCTCCTGCAATGCTTTCCTGTCCACCCTGTCATCAGCCTTTTCCAAATCAATAAATGACCCAAAAAACATCCTTCCCTTTTCCTAAAGCTTCCTCACATATATGTCTTACCATAAAGATCTGATCCACACAGGCCCTACCTTTCCTAAACCTATACTGTTCCTCATCAATTACTCCCTCTGTTCCCCTCCTAATCCTCTCAATTAAAAGCCTCTCATAAGCCTTCCCAACTACACTCGACAAACTGATCCGTCTGAGAATACTACACACATTTGTCACCTTTTCCTTTGTAAAGTGGAACTGTGCAGGCACTCCTCCAGTCCTCCAGCACTCTACACAGTTAGACACATGTTAATCACTCTCACTAGCTAGTCCAATATTACTGTAGCTCCCTTCTTCAGACATTGTATGACACCGATCTAACCCAGGTGCCTTACCTACTCATCATTTTAATAACTACTTGCACTTCAATATAGAGCAAGGTGTCAATAAAGAACAAAATTATAATTTAAGGCATGATGTTGAAACTCAAAACGAATCAAAAAGAAATAATCACAAATTTCTTAAAACAGTGTTCTTTAATGCTCATAGTATTAGGAAAAAAATCCAAGAAATCCAGGTGTATGTCAAAAGCAAAAATCTCGATATAGGAATAACTGAGACATGGTTAAATGGTGGAGAGTTTGAAGCTTAATTCAATGTTGCGGGATTTAAACACTTTCATCATGATGGAAAGCACAAGAAAGGTGGGGGTGTTCTGTTGTACATTAAAAGCAGTGTCCATGCCTGTGTTTTAGAGAAAGTGAAACATGATGCATATGATAGTTTGTGGGTAGAATCAACCCAAACAAATGGACAAAAAATTAATGTAGGTGTAATATATAGGCCAAAGACATTATCATTAGCAGACAACAAAATATTGTTTCAAGAACTGTCTAGTTTCTGCAACTGGGAGTTATTGACTTATTGATAATGGATGATTTAAATTTTACTGACAATGATTGGATGACCCTTGAACATGGCCATATAGGTAGTTGCTTGATAGATTTTCTCAGTGACAATTACTTAGTTCAGTATGTTAAAGAGCCCACAAAACATGGAAATTTACTCAATCTATTGATCACTAGCCGTGAAAGCATGATAACTGATGTAGAAATTGGTGAAACTATTGCAAGTAGTAATCACAACTTAGATTCAAACTGCTAAAAAAAATTAGAATAGATACTTGTGTATCTAGAATACCCAATTTCAGTAAAACTCAGTTCATAGGATAATGTCAGGAGCTTCAGCTTACAGATTGGGAGGCAAAATTAAGCAAAAGACCTGTGGATCAGATGTGGGAAATATTTCAAAATATGCTTACTAAGGTGATTCATGCCTACATTCTGTTTAAGGACAGACACCCCCAAATCAGTCTCGCCCAAAATGGCTTGACAAAGAAACTGAAAAAAGTATTGCTAAAAAGAGACAGGCTAATAAGAAATGCAAGTGCTTGGGTGCACCTAATGACTATCAAAGTTATATAATACAGAAAGATTTAAAAAAGACAATAAAAATATAAAAACAACAATGCAAAATGAATATCTCTGATAAATCCAAAGAAAATCCCAAACAATTCTATAGTTACATTAGAGATAAAAAAGTTATTAGGAATCACATTAGCCCACTATTATTTGCTGATGGTCAACTTGAATATTCAAATGAAGGAATGTGTGATATTTTAAAAAATGATTTTAGCTCAATATTCATAAACAAAACACCTCCCAGTGAACTCCAAATTGAAACTCGTTAAAAGTGAACTTACATATATGCATACATATACCAAAGGCTTTTTTCCCCTTACAAGAAAAGTAGCCAAAAAACAAAGGCATAGAAACCACTCCCACCCATTCCATTCCCAACATACTCCACACCCTTCTACCCTCTTCCTGCATGTTATTGTGGCAAAGTAGCATGCAGCTGATACTTTAAGGTCTGTATGGGGCACCCCTATGGACCAGAACCACACATCATTTTGTCTGTAATAGAGGAAATTTCTGTTCATGGAGAAATGATGACACTTTTATTATACTGCGACTGTCCTTCCGCTATGCTATCCCCCCACCCCTTGTTACTGTCCTGTACCATTTCTTTGAATATTCATTTCCTTTTTTGCCTAACCCTGTGGTGGGGGAAAAAACTGCTGCCACCAAGTCTTCCCACTTGAGTCATACGAGGTGACAAAAAATGGGATGGGGATAGGACTAGGAATCCTGCTACCTGTAGCCCCAAAGGGGGCATTCCTAAAGAAAAGTAAAGGCATAAGAGGGTCTAGTAGGGTGAAATTACTACGGTAACTATAAAAATTGATTTTTTTTTATTAGTGGAGTTCCTCAGGGTTCTGTTCTTTTTTTTCAAGTCCTTTGCATTTTTTCCATTTTATCCAAGCTTTATCTCTTTTGTCTTTTAACTCCCTACATCTTTTGTTGTACCAGCACTTTACATATTCTTTTTCTTGCTTTTGTCTTGGGACATACTTTTTCCATTCCTTTATAAATTTTTGTCAAAATATTCCATTTCTCTTCTGTTGTTTCCTCCTTGTGTATTCTTTCCCAGTCTGCTTTTTGAAAGAATTCCCTTAATTTATCAAAATATTTTTTTTCATATCAATCTTAATTTTTTTTCATGTATTTTTCCTCATTTAGTTCCAGTTCAACCAATATGTGGTCACTTTTACTTATTGGTGTCTTATATTCAATCTTGTCCTCTATTTCAGGTTCTGATGTGATTATTAGGTCCAGTCTCGATGGTTCTTCCTCATTTCTATACCTAGTATTCTCTTGAATCCATTGCATCATTGTATGTTCTATAATTATATCAAGTAGTACATTTCCCCATAGATTTCTTTACAATTAAAGTCACCCATTATAATTATTCTTCCCCATCTTCCATTATCTTATTTAATGTTATCCTTGTGTCTTCTAACATACTTTTGTGTTCTTTTTCTTCCCACAAAGTCATTTTAGGAGGCACATAATTTACTACAAACTTCCTGCTCTTCCCATCCTTGTCCTCCACTTCCATCATAATCATCTCTACTCTATTCTTTCCATATGTGACATTCCTCACATTTATATCTTAGGAACATAACTCCACCCCCTTGTTTTACCTCTCTGTTTCTAATCCAATAATTATATGCACCATGTCCTACACTGTTAGGTGGTAGTGGACCTTTCAATTTTGTCTACAATTCCCATTATGTCCGGTTCTTTTTTCTTCAGGTAATCATTCAGTTCATTCAAGCCTGTTATTAAGCCATCTATATTTGTATAGGACACTTTTAATTTTCTGCTACTTCCATTGTGTTTTCTGTTTCCCTTTTGTTTTTCTCTGCTGTGAACCATTTCTTCACTTTCATATTCACTACTCTCCAATAGAAATTCTCTTTTTCTGACTGTTCTTTTCTCGTTTTTTTTTTTTTTTTTTTTTTTTTTTTTTTTTTTTTTTTTAGCTTCTAGTCTTTTTGTTTTCCCCTCTTCTCTTTCCTCTTTATTCATTTCTCTTTCTTATCCATACCTGTTTATATTGTTCACTGTCTGCTAGTTTCCCTGTTTTTGCTAAGATATTCTCTACTGTCGTTTGTGACCTGAATTTGATCTTAATTGGTCTGGTCTTATCTGTATTATATTTCCCTAGTCTTTATATTTCTTCAATTTCTTTTCCTGTTTCTTGTCCATCCTCTTGAACTACTTCTAATATATTGTTTACCCTTTCCTCTTGTGGTCCTATTTAGATTATACTTCTCTTCCATCCCTAATATAATTATACTTTTCTTTTTGTCTGCTAAGTCTCTTACTATATTCTCCTCTTCTCTTATCACTTTGATAATTGTGTCCTTAGTTTGTTCTTTCATCTCTTGTTTCACTATATCTGTAAATACAACTTTGTTATTTTCGTTGACTTTTCTCCAACCCTGTGCTTCGTTTGCTATGGACTCTTTATTCTCTTTATTATTATTCTTTAATTCCTTATTCTCATCTTTTACTTCTTTTAACTGTCTTTTTAATTCTTGGTTCTCCTTTAGTTCTTCCAATTTATCAACTCTTTCCGTAATCCGTGTAAGTTGGCTGAACCTAGCATCCCAATGTTTGGTCATTTTCTCTAGTTTTTCCGCTAGACTTGCTAATCGGGGGAGGTTGGCATCCCCCCTCATTAAATCCATGGAAATTATTATCTCCACTTTCTATTGTGCTGTTCTTATCTATATTTCTTAACTTAATGCTTTTACTGATATTTTCGACTTCTCCTGCATCGTCTGCAGCTGTCTTGTTGACATTTCTCGTGCTGTCCGGGGGAACCCGTTCATCACCTTCCTCATTTCCTTCCATTTCCCTCAGTAATCCCTCCCTTTCTCCTTTTTCTTCACCTTTCCACTACATCACGAGCTTTCCCCTTCCTTATTAATACAACAAAGGTACTCCCTTGTTGTTGTTGTTGTCGTTCCCTAGACTGTCTGTCCGAGCAGTCCCGTCTCCCCAAGGAATGCCATAGCCGAAACTGGGTTTTCCCACAAATCCTTTATAGAGCGTATGTTGTGTTGTTTGCATGCATGATTGTGTATAATGCAGTCTTCCATTATGTGTTGTATGGTATGGGGTGAAGTGTTACATCCTGGGCAGCTGTTCACAACACGGTCATCCAGCCTCTTCTGGTAGCTTAGAAGTGCTGGGTGGTGACCGCACCGCAGTCTGGCCAAGTGGACTCTGTCCTTTCGTGGGAGAGAGGATTCAGAAGGGTGGATATCAGGGGGTCTGGCATGCAGCAGTGTGTTGTCTTTCAGTGTGTTAACCCCTTCCATACGGTGCCGCACACGTAGGCGTCATGGGGAGCGAGTGTATTCCCGAGGCTGCCATATCGGCGTCTTGATTATATTTATTGTAGTCGCCCCTGTGTTTTTACATTCTCTCAAATGTGCCCTGAATTCCATTCTCTGTGGTATTCAAAATTCGCGGGTGAAAGAGAGAACGATCGATATAAGCGGTGACTATATTTTATGATGCGAGTATTATTACGACACGTCGTACGGCTGGCATTGGCTGCTGCCACTGAGATCTAAGTCCATGACGCCTACGTGTGCGGCACCGTATGGAAGGGGTTAATGGAGCGGTGAGTGATATGATTATGAATATGTTTCCGGAGGCTGGTATTTGGTGGTTGTGGAGGAAGAGAAGAGAGTATCTGTGCGTGATAAAGGTCTTTGGGTGTTGTTTTAATGTTTCTTGGTGTTTGTGGTGGCTGCGGCAAGTGTTTGTGTGCCTCTCATGTCGAAGTGGTCCT
This sequence comes from Oratosquilla oratoria, assembly GCF_046742065.1. Classification (NCBI taxonomy): domain Eukaryota; kingdom Metazoa; phylum Arthropoda; class Malacostraca; order Stomatopoda; family Squillidae; genus Oratosquilla; species Oratosquilla oratoria. The sequence continues at coordinate 6,644,790 of NC_134820.1, read as the reverse complement.
TGACTTTGAGGACTTTTGTTTCATGGTGTAAATGGTCTGTAGGTGTTGTATTTGTGCAGCCTGTAATTGTTTTTAGGGCTTTGTTTTGTATGATTTGAAGGGTGTTGTGGTGTGTCTCACTGAGATTAGGAGCCCATGCAGGACTCGCATAATTCAACACTGAGCGTATGCATTGTTTGTATATTGTTATATTAGTTTCTTTGTTTTGTCCAAATGTTGTTCCAGTGATTGACTTAAGTGCGTTAAGTCTGGGTGTGCTTTTGTTTTTTATGTTTGTGATGAGTTGTTTGAAAGACATGGATGTATCGTATGTTACACCAAGAATTTTCGGTGTGTTTGTGTGTGGTATTAGAGTGTTGTTGATGTAGAGATGAGGTATGTATTTGTGTTCTTTTGTCCAGTTGGTGAGAAGTGTTGCTGTAGATTTGGTTGGAGCTATTTTGAGTCTGTTTGTGATGAACCATGTGTTGAGTGTGTCAAGGTATGGCTGGATTATTTCTGCAGCTTTGTCTGTGTTACGATGTGTGCATGTGATTATTATGTCGTCTGCGTAGGAAGAGATTTGTATTTCTGAGGTGTCTGGCGTGGGTAAGTCATGCATGTATAGATTAAATAGTGTGGGGGATAGAACCGAGCCCTGTGGTACTCCGTTCTTAATGTTTCTGATGTGCGATGATTGGCCATTATATGACACGTAAGCATTCCTACCTGCCAGATAATTGGCCAGCCATCTTTTGGTGTTATTGTGCATGTCTGTGTTATATATTTTATTTGTTAGGTTGTGGCGGGGGATAGCATCAAAAGCTTTACTAATGTCTAATGTTATAAGAAGTGTTCTTTGGTGGGGCCTATCTGAATTGATGCCATCTAAAATTCTTTGTGTGAGGTTTGTCAGAAGAGTGTTTGGAGTGTAGTGGCCTAAAACCGTGTTGTGAGTCAGCAAGGGGAATATGTGGTGTGACAAGTTTAAGTATTAGGCGTTCAATGACTTTAGAGGGGGTGCAGAGAAGTGTGATTGGATGATGCGATGTTGGGATCAATGAATCTTGAAGTTTTCTTGAAGTTCCAAACTTCGTTGTCACTTTGACCGACGTGTGTGTGTGTATATTCAGGGGGGCTCAGCTTTCACATCATTAAACAGCAGTATGCACAATTACAACAGGAGAAGAGAAACTTGAAGGTAATTGATCTATCAATCTATATACCAAGAGCTTTTTCCCCCATATAAGAGAGGTAGCCAAGTCAAAGGCATGTACCAACTCCCACCCATTCCACTCCCACCACCCTTTCCTCCCTCTCATCTTAGCCCTCATGGATGATGGGTCATCCCTGCATCTTGCCCACTGCCCTGGGTCAGAAGCAATGTAGCAAGACACAGTGCATCCACAGCAAGGCAGTTTCACTTAATCAGCGACTCCCCTCTCCTTCCCCTTATGCAGAAGAATAGGAGACAGGGAGAAATCCCTTTGGGCTGTGTCAAAATATCATTAATGCATAAGCACCTCCTACCTCCCTCCCTTGCATAACAGTATCATCTATATACAACTACTCTTGACTCATCCTTATCTCCTACCTTCTCCCTTCTTTGCACAATACCTCCCTCATCCCATCCATCCATCTCATCCTCAGTCATCCCCTCAAATTCACTCCCCCTACCTCTGCCTTTCACTAATCTTTCTTCACTCATTCTTTCCATGTGTCCAAACCATCCCAATGCTCTTTCATCAGCCCTATCTGTCATCTCCTTTTCCACTCCCACTCCCCTCCTCACCTCCTCATTTTTCACTCTTAGTAATCCCTACCATACTTCTCAGATAATTAGTACTTTCAAATTATTACATCTTCAAACATAATTCATAAATATAAGAGTGTGAGGGGGGGTAAGTATAAAACAAAGAAGGAACATGGGCATAAAGGGAAGGAAAGGGAGTACACATATACGCGGGAATGAGGAGAGGTGCATGACCTTACCTTCCTCCCTCTACCTGACTACTGCTATGTTCAATCTGGCAGCTATGCCTTAAGAATTGATTCAGTAAACAGTTTATTGCATTTAAAATGCCCACAAGTCATATTCATGTTCTTTGCATATATGCCTTGGATTAAACATGAGTCAATCACATTTCTCTCAGGCAGGCTTCTGGACCTCACTATGATCATAGCCCCAGACCAATTGATATGATGATAAATGCTTTGTGCTAAAACAAAACATTATTTTCTTGGACAGCTCTCACACTATATTTATGATGGGAAGCCCTTGTTTTCAAGTTTTTCCCGTTTTGCCCTAAATAAAATTTCTCAGTCATGACATGGAATCTTGTGTACAACAACTTTGTTGTTAGGCTCTTCCTGATGAGGTTCATCTTGATAATATTGTTGTATTTGAAAACTACCCTAACATCCAGTTTCTTTAGAATGTTGACAACTCCAAGAAAATTTTCATGATAAGGGAGCAACAGAATCTTAAGGGTGTTCTCATTATTTGGTTCCTCCTTATCAATTCTAAAAAAAAAAAAAAAAAAAAAAAAAATGGTGTTGCAACTGGTTGAGAATATGAAAAGGGTATTTTAACTTTTCCCTAATATTCTGGATAGCTCATATTTCTTCCTCAAAATTTCTGTGTCTGAAATCCTGTATGATATATAGAAATATTCTCAAAATTGAAGCATAATTTCCATTGAATTAGCTTTTAACCCCATATGTTGTTAGGGATGCTTTGTCTTTCATTCTGAATGCAGCTAGGCTATTTTTTTCCTTGGCATCCTTTTAGTAATAACAAAGTGAGCTCTAACAACTCCCTATTTCAACTGTAACCCGCTTATTGTAAAAAGATGTACATCATAGTTTTCAGAAAAAATAGACTTTTTATGATATTTAAGGTATAATTACAACTTGGTTTTCCTTCACATAAAGGAAAGTGATTAACATTTGTCAGAATATTTTATTTCATAACTTATTGCAGTGGTTTTTGCAGTTTATAATCGGCCTCCTGATTTTTTATTTTATTTTTATTATTATTTTCTTTTTTATATATTATTTATGGGATGGTTTGGACACATGGAAAGAATGAATGAAGAAAAATTATTAAAAGAGGTGTGGAAGGAATGAACATGAGGGGGTGACTGAGGATGAGATGGATGGGTGGTGTAAAAGGGACATTGGTGAAGAGGGGAATGTCTGTTGAGGAAGGATGGGAGAAGACAGAAGATAGGGGTGAATGGAGAATGGTTGTGTATGGATGATGCTGTGATGCATGAAGGGGAGTGGGTGGGGGATGGGGATGATTGAGTATGTGTGAAAAATAAATTGATGTAGTCCTAAGGGATTTCTTCCCATCTCCATTTTGCATGAGGCGATGGAGATAGGGGGGTCACCAATTTGATGAAGCGGCCTTGCTGTGGATGTATTGTGCCTTGGGGGCACTGCGTCTGACCCAGGGCAGTGGGTGAGATGCAAGGATGACCCATCATCCATGAGAAGCCCGGGTAGGAGGGAAGAAGGGGGGGTAGATGGGAGTAGTGTGTGTGGGGGATGGAATGGGTGGGAGTGGTTTATGCCTTTGTTTTTTGGCTACCTCCCTTATAAGGGGGAAAAAGCCTTTGATGTATGATGATACTTTATTATACTGTGACTGTCCCTCCATCATGCTGTCCCCCCACTCTTAATACTGTCCTGTACAATCTTTCTGAATATTATTATTATTATTATTATTTTTTTTTTTTTTTTTTTTTTTTCTTTTTTTTTTTTTTTTACCAAATCCTGTGGTGGGGAAAAAGAATACTGCCACTAAGTGTTCCCACTTGAATCATAAAATACGACAAATAGGGGAGGAAGATAGGACCAGGCATCCTTTTCCCTGTAGTCCCAAAGGGGACATTCCTTTGAAAAAGGGAAAAAAAAAAGCAATGGCATAAAAAGGTCTGGGAGTTTTCCAACCAGTACCCTAAGGTTTGGGTCTTTTGATGTGCATGGATGTGGTACAGATGAGAGTAAAAGGGAAGAGATAGGCAGTATGTTTGTAAGAAGAAAGATGGATGTGTTGGCATTGAGTGAAACTAAGTTGAAAGGGAGGGGCATGTTTGAGTCTGGGAGTGTAGTTAGGAGGGTCTCAAGAGTGAAGAGAGGATGAGGGAGAAAAGGGGTGGCTATACTAGTAAGTGAAGAGATAGGTAAGCATGTGGTGGAGTGGAAGGAGGTTTCTTCAAGGTTAATGTGGATGAAGATGAAACTGGGAAGGGAGATGTGGGCCTTTGTCAATGCATATGGGCCTGGTAGCGAGAAGAGTGTAGAGGAAAGGGAGACTTTTTGAATAGATTTAAATGAGTGCATAGAGGATTTAGGGAGAAATGTCAATGTAGTTGTATTGGGAGACCCTAATGCTAGGGTAGGAAATGAACCAATAAATTGAGTGGTTGGGAAGTGTGGAGTTCTAGGAAAAAATCATAGTGGAGAGTTGATGGTGGAGATGTGTCTAGAGAGTTGATGATAGCAAATACAGTGTTTAGGAAGAAAATTGAGCATAAGTACACATGGGAGAGGGTGGTGGATGGAAGGGTGGTAGATAGGGCTTAATCACCTCATTACAAGTCAAATTCTTGTGTGCAGCATTGGGTGCCATGTGAACAATGCATCACACTACTTACATTATAAAATATAAAGTCATTGCTGTATTAACCCCTTCACTCGGGCCAAAATCCTGCAGGCAGGATTAGCTGCCAGACGTGCGATGTTGCATCATAATTCTTGCATTATAAAAAATATAGTTATCGCTGTATATTGCTCGTTCTCTTTCACCCGTGAATTTTGATAACTATAGAAAATATGATGAAGCCAGTTTACAGAGTATATGGTTCACGCAGGTACAACTACAATATATATAATCAAGACGCCGACATCGGCATCCTCATGCACCCACTTGCTCCTTATGATGCCTATGTAGGCGTCATTGTATCGAAGGGGTTAATCATTCTCTTTTACTCTGAGTAAGAATAAATACAAAATGTGATCATACCAGTTCACAGAAACTGGGGGTAACTCATGCACAGCTACAAAGAAATGAAATCAAGATGCCGATGCCGGCATCCTTGTGCTTCATTGTGCCTATGTAGGCATCATCGTACCAAAGTGGTTAATGGACCACATAGTGGCAACCAGGAGAATAGTAGGAAAAGTTTTGGATGCACATGTTCTAAGGGGAGAGAGTGGGAGAATATCAAATCTTTTTTTGGTGGAAGGTAAATTGAGGGTGGAGGATAGATGGAGAAAAAGTAAAAGGACAGAAGGTAGGGAGGTGCTTAAAGTCAACTGCTTAAATGAGAAAAAAAAGGAGGAGTACAGACGCTCCTCTACTTACATTAATTCGTTTTACGTTTTTTCGATTTTACGTTTGAACTGACTGAAAAAAAAAAAAAAAAAAAAAAATTAGTTTAGTGCGCTCTCCGTAGTTCAAACGATACTTGTGCACGACGCTGCGTCCATTGTTTACATTGCACAACGACAAACTGAACATGCCTTGCCTCATCATCATCATCCTCCTCCTCCTCCTCCTCCTCCACCATCTCAATTTATGTTGCTTGAATTTAATTTATTTGAAATTAATGTTATTATTTTACAATGTTATGTGTATAATTAATGATTTAGGGGTGTTTTATAAGATACGGTAATAGAATTTACGGATGTATAGTACAGTAACAACTTACGTTCATTTTCAACTTACGTTCGGCCGTTCGGAACGTAACTAAAACGTAAGTTGAGGAGCGTCTATAAGAAGAAGCTGAGAGAGAAGTGGGAGGGAGTGAAGGATAGAGTAGAACTAGGAGTGGTGGAAGAATGGGGATGGTTCAAGGAGGGAGTCACAAGGTGTGCAAAGATAGTGTATGGAACAAGGAGGATGGTAGGAAATAGAAGGAAGGATAGTGAGTGGTGGGATGATGAAGCAAAGGAGGTTGTTGAAAAGAAGCAAGCATTCACACATTGGTTACAAAATAGGACAAGAGAATCATATGAGAGGTACAAAGAAAAGAGAAGTAAAACATAAGATAAAGGAAGAAAAGAGGAGAGCAAATGTGAAATGGGGAAAGAGTATGACAGAAAAATTTGAAAGCAATGAAAATATGTTTTGGAGAGAAATTAAGAGAGGAAGAGGAGGTGAATGAAGTAGAGAAGAAAAGTCTAAGGAGATATGGTAATGGAAGAAACAGCAGTAAGAGGAAGATGGGCAGAGTATTTGAGGGAGTTGCTAAATGTGAAGGGGGATAGGGAGGGAAAGGTAGTTGTAGTGTGAAGCATGAAGAAAATGACAACAATGAGTGAGGAAAATAGAGGAGAAATAAGGAAAGATTAGGTGAAGGCAGTTGTTAAGATGATGAGAGCAAGTAAGGCATCTGGGTTGGATGGATGTCATGCAGAATGTCTAAAAAAAAAAAGAGGTACGTTGATGGTGGACTGGCTGGTTAGATTATTTAACGTTTGTTTAAAAGAGGATAGAGTGCTGGAGGACTGCCTGTATAGTTTTACTTTACAAAGGAAAGAGGGACAAGTATGTGTGTAGTAGTTTTTAGAGGGATTAGTTTGTTAAGTGTAGTTGGGAAGGCTTATGGGAGGGTTTTGATTGAGAGGATTAGGAACAGGGAGTAATTGGTAAAGAACAGTGTGGGTTTAGGACAGGTAGGGGTTGCATGGATCAGATTTTTGTAGTAAGGCAGATGTGTGAAAAAGCTTAAGGAAAAGGTAAGGATGTTTTTTGGACCTTTATGAATCTGGAAAAGGCTTATTACAAGGTAGACAGGAAGGCATTGTGGGAGGTGTTGCAGATATATGGGATAGGAGGAAAGCTGTTGAGAGCAGTCGAGTTTTTACAAGAGTATTAGAGCCTGTGTTAGAATGAGAAATGGAGAGGGTAATTGGTTTGAGGTAAAGGTTGGACTTTGCCAGGGATGTGTTATGTTGCCTTGGCTGTTCAATTAATCATGGATGGGGTGGTGCGAGAGGTAAGGGGTCAGGGATTGGAGATGGTGAAAGGAAATGGAGAAAAGTGGTGAGATAAGCCAGTTGTTGTTTGCTGATGACATTACACTTGTTGCAGGATCAGAGTGGGGATTGAGGAAGTTAGTGACAGAGTTTGGGAAGGTGTGCAAAAGAAGGAAGTTGAAAGTAAATGTGGGTAAAAGTAAAGTGATGAGATGTACAAGGGGAGAATGTGGCAGCAAACTGAAAGTGAGTATTAAGGGAGAGAGACTGGAGGAAATGTAATGTTTTAGATACTCAGGTGCAAATGTGGCAGGAAATGGAGGAGTGGAGGTGGAGGTAGAATGTAGATTGAGAGAAGCAAGTAAATGCCGTGGAGGGTTGAAAAGTGTAATTAGAAATAGACATTTGGTAATGGATGCTAAGAGGAGATAATGTGAAGGAGTGATTGTGCCAACAGTACTATATGGGGCAGA
>NC_134820.1:6574848-6632348 GCF_046742065.1 Oratosquilla oratoria | reverse complement strand
GATGTAGTCCCCCATCATTTTCACATTATAGTGGTCCTGGTACCTCTGCTCTATCTCCTTCACATTTTGGTGGAATTGCTCACCTTGTTCTTCTGAGTAGGTGTCTATATTGTCCTTGAATTTTCCAGGTGAGCATCCAGCATATGAAGTTTGGGACATCTTTCATCTCATGGCACCGAAAACCTTTACCAGATTCTGCACCAGCTGCTGGTAGTTTTCAGCTCTGTGGTTGCCCAGTAAACCCTTGACAACTGCTGTGAAACAATTCCAAGCTGTTCTCTCAATCCTACTGAGCTTATTGGAGAACTCTGTGGACTCGAGCACCTTCTTTATCTGAGGTCCAACAAAAATCCCACCTTTGATTTTGGCCTCAGATAATATGGGGAAGAACTCAAGAAGGTACTTAAAACTGCTGATTCCTGGTTGAGAGCCTTCACAAACTGTTTCATCACCCCCAACTTAATGTGCACTGGCAACATGAGCACAATCCTGGGATCAACCAGTGGCTCTCACATGACATTCCAGGTCTCAACTACAAATTCTCTTCGTTGCTCCCAGTTCTTTCTGTTGTAGTGGTCAGAGGTGGTTCTGCTCTCCCAAAGGCAGAGGAAGCATTGGAATATGATTAAGCCTTCCTGGAGACCAAGCAGGAAAGCCACCATCTTAGAGTCTCCAATAATTTCCCAATTGTACTGGTTGTAATGTAGAGCTTCCAGGAGGACTTTCACACAGTAGTAGTCTTCCTTCAGGCAGACTGAATGGGCTAGGGGCAGTGTTGGAAACTTGTTTCCATTGTGGAGGAGGACAGCCTATAAACTTGTGGTGGATTGTCTATGAAGAGCACCCCAATAATGTCAAACATTCTAGGCACATTGTGACAGAAGCAGAGGCCATCCATAAGAGTGTAAAAGCCTGAGAAAGGTTCATGCCAACTTCTGACTTTTCATTCACCTCCTCCTTGACCAAGTTCCACTGCTTCATCCTGGAGATGAATAATTCTGCATTGGACTTGGTCAGACCCATATCCCTGACCAAGTCATTTACTTCTTTTTGACTTGGGAAGTGAGGAACTTTCTCTTGTACCTCAGGCAGGTAAGCCAAGTCCTCAGCATCCATCTCTTCATCAAAATACTTGTCTTGAACTTCACCTGGAGCAGTTGATGCTGGCACATGATATTTGGAGCAATTGAAGGTGGGAGATCTAGGTAATGCACAGCAACAGCATTCTTTCTTTTCAGGCACTTGCTAACATCCACCATGCAAAAAAAAATCATTTTGTGGAGTGGTGTGTTGGCTCTAGCCAGAAAAGTGGGTTGGAGAATTTCAAGGACCTTATCACCTCACAGCCACCCTTCCAGTAGCTCCTTGCAATGCTGACACCAGTATTGAGGGTACCAGGGCTTGTCCTGGTTCCCAACTGGCATCCTGAAGTACTTCTGGTAGGCTTCACAAACCTTAACCGACATTTCCAAGAATAATTTTTTGCCTCTCTTCATTACATACTTGCTGCATATATAACAGGAGTGAGGGGGAGGTGCTGGCAGCCCCTTGAAGCCATCTGAAAATATAGAAATATGCAATCAGAAAATATGGATCTTATAGATCTGAAAGTATAAATTATAAACATGTTAAATGAACATACATTTATAAAATAAGTAGGGTAATTAAGGCTGTAGTCATCAAATTTTGAAGAAAAAAACAACAACAAATTGCACCAATTGCACATGCAAATATAACATAAATTGTTTTTACTGCAATTCTTAAAATTTTATTAGATTGAATGCTAGTGGCTAGCCTAGAATTTTTACAAACCCAAACTTATAACTATTTATCTTATTATCATTATTTTTATTGATTACCTAGGAACATGAACAAAGTGATTACAGGCCACAATTTTAAGGGGGTTGGAAATGGTTGAAGATAATGGAGAAAGGTGGGAGATAAGCCAGTTGGTGTTTGCTGACAACACTGCACTTGTAGCAGGATCAGAGGAAGGATTGAGGAGGTTGGTGACGAAGTTTGGGAGGGTGTGCGAAAGAAGGAAGTTGAAGATATATGTGGGTAAAAGTAAGGTGATGGGATGTACAGGGGGAGAAAGTGGCAGCAGTCTGGAAGTGAGTATTAAGAGAGAGAGACTGGAGGAAGTGGATAGTTTTGAATACTTGGGTGCAAATGTGGCAGGAAAGGGAGGAATGGAAGTCATTATAGAATGTAGACTTAGAGAAGCAAGTAAATGCTTTGGGGGATTAAAAAGTGTAATGAAAAATAGACATTTGAGAATGGATGCTAAGAGGAGATTGTATGAATGAGTGATTGTACTGACATCACTGTGTGGGGTAGAAGCATGGAACATAAGAGAGGAGGAGTTTGAGATGAGGTACCTGAGAAATATGATAGGGGTTACTGGGCTGGATAGAGTGAGAAATTAGGAGGTGAGGAGGAGAATGGGGTTGGAAAGGGAGTTGGGAGATGGGGTTGATGAAAGAGTATTGGGTGAATGCATGGAAGGAATGAGTGAGGAAAGATTGGTAAAAGAAGTGTGGAAGGTGGAGGTGGAAGGAATGAACATGAGGGGGCAGCCAGGGATGAGATGGATAGATGGGGTGAAAGGGGCATTGGGAAAGAGGGGAGTATCAGTTGAGGAAGGACAGGAGAAGACAAAAGGTAGGGATGAATGTAGAATGGGTGTGTATGGATGATGCTGTGATGCATGGGAGTGCATGAGGGATAGGAGGGTGAGGGAGTATGTGTGAAAAATAATTTGATCCAGCCCAAAGGGATTTCTAACCATCTTCTCTTTTTCTGCATATGGGGACGGAGAGGGCGGTCACTGATGATACGAAGTGGCCTTGGCACTTCACCATGTGTTGACGGAGCCATTATTAGTATGATGTTTTGCCTGTTACAGCATTTTCAAGTGCATAATCATAATATACATGACTGAGATTAATAAGAAGAACTGGGGGAGGGAATCACTGAATAATACTAGGAAAGGTTAAGGAGAAGGTGGACCAAATGTCTGAGAACAGGAAAGGTTAAGATGGAACACTTGGTTGGGTGAAGGACATTAGCTCACAACCGAGGAACAAAAGGAAGAAGAAAATGAGAAGGGTGGGCAATTGTCTACTGTGAGGATTTTGGAGGGCAACTAGGGATGGTTTAAAATTGTTTGGGCAATGAACATTAAAGGAAATAGGTGGGGTGAGATACTGAACATATCCCTATTTTGTTCAACTGTGTTGGTTCCTTGAATGATGGCTGCTTCCAAACATTTTCCATGGATCTTTTCGGGTTCATATGTTAGAAGTTCTGCATTTCCACTCCATCAAGTGGTTGCTACTGTTCCTTTGTGCAACACACATGTTGGTGGATGACATCATGGCAGACGTCATATCGGTGTTTTCGTATCTGGGTTTTTAGATCATGTGATGTTTTCCCAATATAGGGTTTTTCACATCCCCAAGCACGGAATCCGATAAACACTGGCTTTTTTTGTTGGTGTTTTGCCAATGGGGGGATGGAGAGGGGGGTCACCGATTTAATGAAGCGGCCTTGCTGTGGATGTGCTGTCTTGCGACACTGCTTCTGACCCAGAGCAGTGGACAAGGTGCAGGGATGACCCGTCTTCCAGGAGGTGCTAAGATAAGAGGGAGGGTGGAGGGGTGTGGAGTGTATTCAGGGATGGAATGGGTGGGAATGATTTTATGCCTTTTCCTTTTTGGCTACCTCCCTTGTAAGGGGGAAAAAGCCTTTGTATATGTATGTATGTATGTTTTGCCAATATTTATTTTTGTCCTCATGGTGTCTTTAATTGTTGTACTGGTCGGGCACATTTCCAGACTTTCTTATAGATAGATGCAGAAAACAGGCCATCAAAATTCTGGAAGGCTGTAGGCAGCAGGGCGTGACAGTCAAATGTCTCTTATTACCAACCAGCAACATTACCACCAACCTGACTTGTATTAAAAAAAACACCAACTTGGAAGTAGTGTGCCAGACCAGTAGGACAGTTAAAGACATCACGAGGACAAAAATAAACATCAGCAAAATGCCAACCAAAAAAGCTGGTGTTTATCGGATTCTGTGCTCGGGATGTTAAAATCCTACATTGGGGAAACATCACATGATCTAAAAACCCAGATACAAGAATACTGATATGACATTTGCCATGATATCATCACCAACACATGTGTTGCACACAGGAACAGTAGCAACCACTTGATGGAGTGGGAAAATGCAGAACTTATAGTATATGAACCTGACAAGATCCGTAAAAAATGTTTGCAAGAAGCCATCACACAAGGAACCAACACAGTTGAACAAAACAGGGGCATGTTCAGTATCTCACCCCACCTAATTTCTTTAATACCCATTGCCCCAATTTTTTTTAAGCCATCCCTAGTTGCCCTCCAAAATCACCACCCCCCTTGTAGACACTTGCCCACCCTTCTTATTTTCTTCTTCCTTTTGTTCCTCGCTTGTGAGCTAATGTCCTTCATGCAGCCAATTGTTCCATCTTATCCTTAACCTTTCCTAGTATTCAGTGACCCCCTCCCTACCTCCTTTCCTCCCCCCCCCTGTTCCCTTAGTTCTTCTTATTTAATCTCAGTCATGTGTGTTAAGACTATGGACTTGAAAAAGCTGTAACAAGCAAAATGTCATGCTAATAAAAGCTTTGTCCTCAAATGATGTTTATTTCGATAGGTAAGAGATGTGTTGAAAATGAAAAGGTTGAGTGATAAAAAAAAAAAAGAATACTAGACAAAGCTGTGAGAGGTATGGGATATAGTGAAATTTAAAAGAGAAACAGGAGTAGAGGAAGAATGGGCATGCTTCAAGGAGGACTTGTTAAAGTGGACAAAGGAGAGGCAGCGAGTGGTGGAATGAAATGGGGAGGATGATGCTAGCAGAGAATGGTACAATTAAAGAGTACAGCGAGTCCTCGTCATACGGTACATATGTGTTCCTGAAAACCTTACCGCAAACTGAAATTACCGTATACTGAACCCAAGTTTCGACTTATGGCAGACATACCTTCTCCCAGCTCTTTCCTCTTTAAAATATCTAATTTTACCTCCAAAACATGAGCGGATACCGTATCTGTGAATTTTTCTTACCATAAATAGAATCGAGGGTAGTAATTACCAAATACCATAACTGTGAATTTACCGGATAAAGAATTACCGTATAAGGAGGACTCACTGTATTAGTCCTGGCTCTGGTCCAGTTTGGAAACCCCCATCCCTTCTGAAAGCACAGCAAAATGAATTCTCAGTATTAAATTTGGGAATGGATGCAAAGAGTAGATTAAATGAAGGGGTGATTGTGCCGACAGTGCTGTATAGAGAAGAGACATGGCATTTAAGAGAGGCAGAGGAAAAGTTTAAACCTGAGATGAAATGTCTGAGAAGTATGATAGGGGTTACAAGGTTGGATAGAGTGAGAAATGAGGAGGTGAGGAGGAGAGCAGGGGTGGAAAAGGATGTGGGAAATACGGTTGATAAAAATGTTGGGATGGTTTGGACACATGGAAAGAATGAGTGAAGAGAGATTAATAAAAGAGGTGTGGAAGGCAGAGGTGAACAGCGTGGACATGAGGGGACAACCGAGGATGAGATGAATGGATGAGGTGAACAGGGTGTTGGGCAAAAGGGGGATGTCTGATGAATGAGGAAGGGAGAAGGCACAAGATAAGGGTGAGTGGAGAATGGCTGTGTATAGACGATACTGTGATGCAAGGAAGGTAGGGGGTTGGGGGGAGTGTTAGGGAATGGTTATGTGTGAATGATATTTTGATGTATCCCAAAGCAATTTCTCCCTGTCTTCTGTTTTTCTGCAAGAGGGGACGAAGATGGGGAGATTGCCAATTAAGTGAACTGGTCTTGCTGTCAATGTGCTGTATGTTGCTGTATTGCTTCTGACCCACGGCAGTGGATGGGATACAGTGATAACCCATCATCCATGAGGAGCTAAGATTAGAGGGACAAAAGGGTGATGGATGGGAGTGGAATTGGTATATCCCTTTTGACTTTGGCTACCTTCTTGGTAAGGGGTAAAAAGCCCTAAGTAAATAGATAGTATTAGATTTTGTGGCCAGATGTTCAAATAATTTAGTTTGAATATTCAAGTTACTGTTGGTAATTAATTTTGCTGTATTTAGCCAGGGAGGTTACCCAATTACCTTGTATTTTCTTGCTGCATTGTTTCTAATCCAGATGGTGGGTGGGAGGCAGGGATAACAACTTCATCCATTAGGAACTAAGATTAGAGGGAAGGAAGGATGGTGGATGGGAACAGAATAGGTGGAAGTGTGCATGTGCCTTGACTAGCTAACTCCTTAAGGGGGGAAAAGCCCTTGGTATATAGATATATATATAGCAAGGGTGTTTGGGAGCAAATCAGGACTGCTGCTTTCAATCTGTATCTCTAATTGTGTATTGTAGCCTCTGCTGGATGATTCTGATGTGTACCCTTTTTATTTCATTCATTTATGTCAATTTTGTCAACAAACCACTCCACAGAATACAGAGCATCTCATACTACAGTTTCCCACATCAACAGTCCGTAGATGACAACACAATATATCTTCCCTGAGTGACTTATTGACCTGCCTGTAGGCCATTGCTAGTTTTTGGGGCCATGATTTTCATGTAAGAAAGACCAGGGGCATTAGACTGACTGATAGTGTCTACCTGAATTGGTAGGGCACAATGTAGATTCCAAATGATTAGCAGTCCTGATTTGCTCCCCCGTAAATTTGGTCTTAAATATGACAGAATGAATTACCAAAGTCAAAGGCATAGATCCACTCTCAGCCATTTCATTCCCACATACTCCACTCCCATTCACCACCACCCCCTCCCACTTTTCTTTGCTCCTCCTGGATGATGGGTCATCCCTACATTTCGCCCATTGCCCTGGGTCAGAAGCAATGCAGCAAGACAGCACATCCACAGGGGAGGGGACAAGGTAACCTTTCAGTATTGTCATCATACAAAAAGTCAAAGCATTAGAGGGTCTGGGAGGAGGAGGACCACTTGAACCATAGTAGTGGGATCATTACCTCTTCCTAAGAAAGTAATTTGCAGTTTCAATTTTGATACCTCTCCCATTTTTTTTAATCACTGTTCATAATTTGACCCCCCCCCTCACACTTTTTTCTAGAAATAAGTGTCATTATACAGTATAGCTGACAGCATACTGCTGATGTACTCCAAAGGATCTCTCCTAATAGATTTAATGCAGTGGAATCATTCATCAGAGAAGGATGTCTGCTGTGCTTTCTTAAACTTCACTCCCTGTAGTACTTTTCTTCTTCTTCTCCCCCCCCCCCCCAGATGGGTCCAAGAGGAATATTGGTTGAATAAGGAAAGGAAAAGGAAAAGAGATTGGTGTTAGTGGAGAGTGGTGAATGAATGAGAAATTGACATTCCCCTAAAGAGGTCTCTTCTTGTTTGTTGAGATAAATCAGCTTCAGCTGTCGGGCCATGTCATGGAGAAGCTGTGTTTTGCTGCATTGCCTCTGACTCATGCATTGGATGGGTTCAGGGATGGCCATTTATAAGGAACTTAGATACAGGGGATAACAAATTAATTTTGAATGGGTGGAGTGGAGTATATGCTTTGATTCAGGCATCTTTCAAGGGGGAAAGGGCCTTTTGGTATTGTGTACTTATATTCTAAAAGAAGAAATTGTTTAATAGAACTGCAGTAAACTAAACTTGTTAAGAGGGAAAAGTCAGCAGACAGTTTATCTAAACTAAAGTTTCATGTATAGGATGGCCACTATTTTCATATCCTAAACCAGAGGTCAGTTTCAAGTGGCAACTTTTGGTCATATGTGTTCAAACACTTGACTGTGTATGTATTGTACTATTACTGAGGGCTGCATATAAATTGAGCTGCATGGTGCCATCCAACTACTTGCCTTACTAAAGGTCAGCATATTACAGATTTATGGTTGGCTCACCAATTGCCACATATTCTGAACTAAAATTTGGTACAGTGAGACCTCTCATCAACTGACGTTAATTAGCTGTGTTTGTGGTGTTTTTGCTGTGTTTTCGGTGTTTTGGAGTGGTTTTTGGGTGGCATAGTGATTGCACGCACTAAACAACATCACCGAAAACACAGCGAAAACACCGCAAACACAGCTAATTAACGTCCGTTAATGAGAGGTCTCACTGTATATCAGAGGCATGTTCACTTAGAACAAGGCGTTCAGTTTATTCAAAATTCAGTTTGAGGTTCAGTTGATCAATGTTTACTGTACAATTACATTGTTAAAGTGGCCTCTTAAAACTTATTATTCTACAAACTATATTTTTGATATTCGTATGCAAAGATATCTTCAATTCCCTTTATAAGGGGATGGTAAGAGTCAAAGCATTTTGTAATGACTGGAGATTAACATGCATAGTTTTGTTTGGTTAATTCAACAGCCACCAGACATGCCAAATTCGAGTTAGTTATGTCAGAGGTATTTTTGGATAGAACAAGGCATTTGGTTGATCCAAAATTGAATTTAATAAGGTTAATTTATCTATGATTTACTGTATAGCTATATTTAGTGCCCAAATTATATTTTTGCATACATATACATGGGTACCTTTTAATTTCCCCTAGGGACCCATGATGGGTACCTGCTTGTGGTGGTCCTGCAAGATGGACAACAGAGAGAATTATTTCCCTGTTGCCCATTTTCAAAACCCATCAGTTCAGAGCTGACACTTTCTCCAGACTGGTCACAAGATCTCTCTGTCTATCAACTTCAGCTGTACTTCCTTCACCTTTTCACACATGGAAAGCTGACAACCCTTCCTACTACTTTCAGCCGGTAATGTAGAAACAGTCCCACATTGATACAACACAGACAAGCCAAAGTTTCTTCCCAGTGAGCACTAGGGGAGGACTCAAGGATTGTTCCCAGCTACTGTAGGGCTATGGGTTTCCAGTCTGAAATTTTAAGAAGTAGTTGTAATGATTCCCCATGTAAGAGAGATAGCCCAAGTCATAGCATACTATTTGCCTTTATTGTGTGGAGAGGATATGGAAAAAAGGTCCCCCTAGCCCCCTTGTTTTACCCTATTTGGTCTCCTTTTACAATATGCAGTGGCAATATACTTGTTCCCTGCCAAAATTTGTGAATTTCATGTGTATAGATCAATATGGTGCAGTGTGGTAACAGGGCACTTCTTACAGTACAAGAAGCTGAGAAAATTAAAGCATGGAATGAAGAGCAGAAGGCATGTGAGGAAGAAGAGGAAGATGAAGGAGAATTGGTCATCAGAGAAGATGCAGAGGAAACAGCTTCTTTGACTAGTGAGTGTTTTTGTACTTATTGTAATTGTTGATGGGTGGCATTTCAGCAGTAACCTATACCCACCAAAAGATACATTTACAAAAATTTTATGTGAATAAAGAATTCTCAAATGTTCAGGCATTCATATGAATGGCATATGTATATTGTGCTGTATTTACTTAATTGTAATATGCAAGATTACAGTTATGCTCACAGAATCCTAAACTACATCATTCGTTCACCCATCCATTTATACTCTCCCTCCATTCACTCCTATTTTTTTCACTCTCTCTTCCCTACTCAATAGACATTCCTTGTACAGTACATCCAAAGCTTCCTTTACATCATTCATCCATCTTGTTCTTGCTTTGGGACCAGTGATGGGTATCAGTACGTGGTGGTGGTTGTTGTTGTTGTTCCCTAGACTGTCTGTCCGAGCAGTCCCGTCTCCCCAAGGAATGCCACAGCCAAAACTGGGTTTTCCCACAAATCCTTTATAGAGTGTATGTTGTGTTGTTTGCGTGTATGATTGTGTATAATGCAGTCTTCCATTATGTGTTGTATGGTATGGGGTGAAGTGTTACATCTTGGGCAGACACACCACAACACCCTTCAAATCATACAAAACAAAAGCCCTAAAAACAATTACAGGCTGCACAAATACAACACCTACAGACCATTTACACCATGAAACAAAAGTCCTCAAAGTCAAGGACCACCTCGACATGAGAGGCACACAAACACTTGCCGTAGCCACCACAAACACATCACACCCGCTACACTACATAGCAGAACACCCACACACACCAAGAAACATTAAAACAACACCCAAAGACCTGTATCACACACAGATACTCTCTTCTCTTCCTCCACAACCACCAAATACCAGCCTCCGGAAACATATTCATAATCATATCACTCACCGCTCCATTAACATACTGAAAGACAACACACTGCTGCATGCCAGACCCCCTGATATCCACCCTTCTGAATCCTCTCTCCCACGAAAGGACAGAGTCCACCTGGCCAGACTGCGGTGCGGCCACCACCCAGCACTTCTAAGCTACCAGAAGAGGCTGGATGACCGCATTGTGAACAGTATGTGGTGGTTCTGCAAGATGGATAGCAAATCTGTCCATTTTCAAAACCCATCAACCCCTTCACCTCTATCAGAAGTTGCAGCCTTGAGGGGTTGACACTCTCCAGACTGGCCCCAACATCTCTCTATTAAGTTCATTTTTTTTATACACAGCTGACAACTGGCAACTGGTTGCCTCCTTGTAGCACTTTCAGCTGGTGAAGTAGAAACAGTCCCTCACTAATATAACATCAATATGGAGGGCAGACAGCCATGACTTCTCCCCTCCTACTACTTTCAGCCAGTGATATAGAAACATACATACATACATATACCAAGGCTTTTTCCCCCTTACAAGGGGGGTAGCCAAAAAGAAAAAGGCACAAAATCAATCCCACCCATTCCACTCCTGAATACACTCCACACCCCTCCACCCTCCCTCTTATCTTAGCACCTCATTTTAAAAAACGATTTGACAACTTTATGGATGGGGATGACAGGTGGTGATGGATACGGAACTGCCTAGTTTAGGCCTTATGGTCTCTTGCAGTCTCCTTTATTCTTATGTTATGTTATGTAGACCCACACCAGAACTTTACAGAAAATGGACCAAAGTTTCTTCCCAGAGAGATCTATGGGAGGGTTAAAGGACACTTGCCAACAGATTGGGCCTGTTGATTTTCCACTCACTGAAACATAAGCCAACAATTAAATTTATTTGTATTATTTGTTAATTTTACTTTTTTTCCTAGGTGAAGATGAGCATAGCAAAGCGCTTGATGTATATAGTGTAGGAGACAATGAAAATGCAGAAAATGAAGATCCTCGTGTACAAGATTTGTGGCTTGAGGAGTCCAAGAACACAGAATTGGAGATGCGAGTGGTTAAACCTAAGACTCGCAAGCAGATCCCTCCACTCATCAAGATAACAACAAGACCACCAGGTATGGTCATAGTTTTTGTAGATCTGGCAGTATTACTGCAGAATACATGGAATATTGATAATACAGACATTCCCAGAAACCATAACTATTTTGAAATACAGCAAACTCCCAAAATTCAAAATAATTGGAACTGAACTCCTTTTAGGTTATGTGTGTGCATGTGTGTAAATATATAAATACATATACACACATATACTAAAGGCTTTTTCCCCCTTATAAGGGGAAAATAGCCTTTGGTAAATGTATGTATATATGTGGGTGTATATATATATATATATATATATGTGTATGTATGTATGTCAATTTGATATTTGGAAATAAACTCTTCTGCTGGGATTCGAACCCCCGCCAGAGTGGCTTGCTTCTTACAAGGCGGTGGAGTGACGAGTACGGTCCTTGCCTTGTAAGAAGCAAGCCGCTCTGGCAGGGGTTCGAATCCCAGAAGAGTTTATTTCCATATATATATATATATATATGTGTGTGTGTGTGTAAAACATGCCATAAGAAGGTAAAAAAAGAAGTTAGACCAGTTCTATTCTATTGTATATACCAAAGGCTTCTCCTTTACTTATAAGGGAGATAGCTGACCAAAGTATGCACACATCCCCCATTAACCACTTCCATACAGTGACGCCTATGTAGGCGGGATGAGGAGCAAGTGGGTACTCGATGATGCCGACGTCGCCATCTTAATTATATTTATTGTAGTTCTACGTAACTTTCATTCTCTCTAAACTGGCTTCATCATATTTTCTATGGTTATCAAAATACACGGGTGAAAGAGAATGAAGGATTGAGCACTGACTTTATTTTTTATAATGCGATTATTATGACGCAACATCGCACGTCGGGCAGCTAATGCTGCCAGACGTGCGATGTGCCCCGGAGTGAAGAGGTTAAATCTGTCACCCACTTGTTTCTCTTTTATCTCAGCTTCTTGTAGAGCTTAGTTATTAGGTCAGTAAATGCGCATGGAAATGGTATAGATGAGAGTGAAAAGGAAGTGGTCAGCAGTATGTTTGTGAGAAGAAAGATGGATGTGTTAGTGTTGAGGGAAACCAAGTTGAATGGAATGGGTAAGTTTGAGAGTGGTGTGTAGTGTGTCAACGTTTACAAGGAAGGGAAGGAGTGGCACTGCTGGTGAGTTGGGTAGTGGTGTAGTGGATTGGAGGGAAGTGCCCTTATGGATAATGTGGTGATGGTGAAATTTGGATGGGAGATATGGGTTTTTGTGAGTGTACCATAGCCGCCATAAGTTTGGATGCAATAATGCTGATGTCAATAGTTATGCCACAAATTAGAAGTCCTTTGCCCTCAATATCCTGCGTAAGCCAGATAGTATTTCATATGCCTGGCAGGGAGACCAAGGTTGGCTGCCACCAGGACATGCAGCGTTTCCAGGCTCGGTGCTCCTTGAGATTCAACAGGAGGAGAATTATGTTTATAGAGCTTGGAGCTTTGCCTTTGATTTTACGTAAATTCTCAATGGTTTGGCGCCTTTGTTGCTGGCTATGCATAGTGGACATGTAATTGAATGTGACAAGATTGCTGCTATAGTGCCCCTGTTTAAGGCAAGGCATTCTGTGAAGGAAATCTCTTAAAATACAGGAGTTACAGTGCATTCGATGCAACACTGGCTGTTATGTTTCAAGGATGGTGGGAGGAGCAGCATCGCATTGTGCAAAGTTAGGGTTTTCCTGTTGAATTTGTTTAGCAAATTTACAAGGAGACTTGTCTATCTCATGCTTAATAACATTTAAAGTGCATGGTGTGAGTTTCCTGGGTCTGCCACAGCGCTGACATGGGGTATATATATATATATATATGTATGTATGTGAAAGTGGCAGGGGTGAAAGTGGCAGTAGACTGGAAATGAGCATTAAGGGAGAGCGACTAGAGGAAGTGGATAGTTTTAGATACTTGGGTGCAAATGTGGCAGAAAAAAGGTGGAGTGAAGGTGGAGGTAGAATGTAGATTGAGAGAAGCAAGTAAATGCCTTGGTGGATTAAAGAGTGTAATGAGGAATAGACATTTGGGAATGGATGCTAAGAGGAGACTGTATGAAGGAGTGATTGTGCCAACAGCACTGTATGGAGCAGAAACATGGAACATAAGAGAGGAAGAGAGAAGGAGTTTGAATGTGTTTGAGATGAGGTGTCTGAGAAGTATGATGGGGGTTACTAGGCTAGATAGAGTGAGAAATGAGGAGGTGAGGAGGAGAACAGGGGTGGAAAGGGAGTTGGGAGATAGGGTTGATGAAAGAATATTAGGATGGTTTGGACACATGGAAAGAATGAGTGAAGAAAGACTAGTAAAAGAGGTATGGAAGGCAGATGTGGAGGGAGTGAACATGAGGGGACGTCCTAGGATGAGGTGGATGGATGGGGTGAAGGGGGCTTTGGGGAAGAGGGAAATGTCTGTTGAGGAAGGACGGGAGAGGACAGAAGACAGGGTTGAATGGAGAATGGTTGTATATGGATGATGATGTGATGCATGAGGTGGAATGGGCGGGGGGATGGGGGGTGAGGTAGTGTGTGTGAGCAAAATTTGACGCAGCCCGAAGGGATTTCTCCCCATCTCCTTTTATGCAATGGGGGAACGGAGAGGGGGGTCGCCGATTTAATGAAGCGGCCTTGCTGTGGATGTGCTGTGTCTTGTGACACTGCTTCTGACCCAGGGCAGTGGACAAGGTGCAGGGATGACCCGTCATCCAGGAGGTGCTAAGATAAGAGGGAGGGTGGAGGGGTGTGGAGTGTATTCAGGGATGTAATGGGTGGGAATGATTTTATGCCTTTTCCTTTTTGGCTACCTCCCTTGTAAGGGGGAAAAAGCCTTTGTATATGTATGTATGTAAATATATATATTATCAAGAGAAAGGATTTCTTCCCATCTTCTCTTTTTCTGCATGAGAAGACAGAGAAGGTGGGGTGCCAATTAAATGAAGCAGCCTTGCTGTGGATGTGCTGTGTTCTGCTGCATTGTTTCTGACCCAGGGCATTGGGTACAGGGATGACCCAGGATCCATGAGGAGCTAAGATGACAAGGAAGAAAGGGTGGTGGAGGGGAGTGGGTACTTGCCTTTTGACTTGGCTACCTCTCTTGTAAGGGGGGAAAAAGCCCTTGGTATATAGATAGAGTGTATATACATTTACTTGTTTTCTTTTATTATTTTGCATCTAAACTTGTTATAGACCAGAAGGTTTTTATTCAAGATTATTTTCTATTGTAACTGTGATGCATGAAAGGGAGTGGGTGGGAGATTAGGGGTGAGGGAGCATGTGTGAAAAATAAATTGACGCAGCCTGAAGGGATTCCTTCCCTTCTCCATTACTGCATAAGGGGACAGAGAGGGGGTGGGCACCAATTTAATAAAGCAGCCTTGCTGTGGATGTGCTGTGTCTAGTGCCACTGCCTCTGACCCGGGCATTGGGCAAGATGCAGGAATGACCCGTCATCCAGGAGGAGCCAAGAAAAGATGGAGGGAGGGTATTGAATGGGAGTGGAGTATGTGGGGATGGATTTTATGCCTTTGCTTTTTGGCTACCTCCCTTGTAAGGGGAAAGTCTTTGGTATATCTATATAACTAATCCATTGCAAAAGATTAAAAAATTACTAAAAACATTTATGGATTCAGGCTATGTTCTGTCCAGTCCTAACCAGGTATTTGCTTGTACAAATGATAATTGAGAGACAAATAGAGAAATAAACATTGATATATATGTTGTTTGTTTATAGTTTTTATACTCTAATCACTTTTTATCATTTCAGTGATAAAAACGCCTTTAAAATGCCCTGAGTGTCCCATGCAATTTTGCACTGTTCGTTCCCTCTTGTGGCACTTTGGCACACATGGGGCAAGGTCCACAGATGCAAGCCTGGCACCCATACTACTGCAGGATTTAGTTGTACCATGGGATAATCCAACTGTACCAGTCACACCAGCTATTGTTCAAGAAGGAGACAAAGCACTATCAGAGAGAAATAGTTTTTCACCTATTGCATTTCTTGGTGAGCTTACTGTCCCCAAGAAAGATGTAATGCAACTAATAGAACCTCCCAAATTATCAGAACCTATGACAATTGAGTCTGTTAAAATTCCAGAGCCCACAAAAGGAGCTACATTAATGAATAATGAGGAAGGACCAAGCAGCTCCAGCAGTGACGTTATCTTGAAAGTTCCAATTCCTAGACTAAAGCCTAAGGTTTCCATTCAAAATAAATTTATTAACATTTTGCCCAAAGTGAAATCCTCCATTGCGCCTCAAGTCCAAGCACCTCCAACTTTTCAAAGCCCATTAACAGTCCAGTCTCCAAAGATGCTAATGCCTCCAACTTCTTCATGGGAGTCAGATATCAAAGTCAAACCACTCCACATTCCTTCTTCAAAAGTTAATGTTCCTCAGATCAAGATCACAACAAGTAAACCAACTAATCATATACAACTACAGTCACTGACATCTACAACAGCACCTAAAGTTCAACTGCAGCCCATTGCACCTTCAAGCACAAAGTGCACAACCTCTACATCAAATCACATTACACTCATTCCTATGGATAAGTTGAGTTCACTAAGTCATGTAAACACTTCCTCTTCCAAAGTTAGTCCAGTACCTGTAAGAATGGTTGCCCCAACACAAGTACCTTTCAAGGTTAGCCCCAGTAACAGTTCGACAAATGATAAGGATGGACTTGTTATGATCAACCCCAACCTTGCATTGAGAATTGTTTCGTCAATCCCAACATCAACTGAGACCAACATGACAAGCACTACCAGCACAACAATACAGCCAATCTCAAGTCTCCCAGGGCTGTCACAACCTGAAGGTCTTACAATTCTTCCCCAGGTTGAGGGGGGCAATTTTATGTCAAGTTATAAAAAGGATACCACCCCAAAACCTGATATATTAACCATTGTGCCTCAGGTTGATGTGAGCAAGCAGGCTCCACCTATAAAAGAGGAACCCACCACCAAAACTAGTACTTCAGTGATTGGGACAACCACAAAGGTTCCAACATCAGCACCCAACTCTCCTCAGGTTGTTAAATTTGTGTTTTTGCAGCCTAAGGAAATTCGTGTTCCAACTGGTGGAGGGAAAGGAACCAATGTGGTTAAGAATAATTTAGTAGAAGGCAGTCAACTAAAGAAAAGAGCACTAAATACTGTTAGCATCAATAAAGTGGTTGCAAATGGAAAGGAACTATCAGACGAAGATAAAAAGAGTAAAGACACACATAAAATGGGAGCTGGTCTTTCAAGTGATTATGATTTCCTTGGTAATGATGTAGATGATGATGATGATGACGATGATGAAGAAAAGGAAATGGTGATAGATGACGGAGAGCAGAAGGAAGAGGAGGAAGCAATGGATCCCTTGAGTTTATGTGCTGTTACTATGGAAGATGACAATCATGAAAGCACATCCAGCATAAACAGAAATTCAGACACAAATCGTGAAACTGTTGCACCGCAAGGAACGGAGATATTAAGTGTTACTCCACCAAGGATGGACCCAGGAACAGGACAGGGTGATACTGCAGTTCAAAAGCATGTTCTCCCAGTGAAATCAAAGTGCCGACAACTTGACTTGGACCCTGAAAAGTATGAACAGCGGAAGTATGTCTGTCACTATTGCAATAGACGGTTTGGTTGGTCCACAGACCTGAAGAGACATGTGATACTTCATACAGGAGAAAAGCCATTCCAGTGCAAAGTGTGTACATATGCATTTACCCGAAAGTTCCTGTTGCAAAACCACATGCGTAAGATGCATCCAGACCAGTGTAAAATGTCTTATTTGTGGCCGTAAGTGTTACAAAATGCCAAATGGAGACAAAGTCTCAGTAGTGTGACTAGTCATGTCAGCGTGTTGCCCACCGTGCACTGCCTCCTGTGGGTGGCACAGTGCCCCTTTGGGATAAGAAACAAGTTCCAAAGTTGAATTAATGTGTACATAAGAACCCACATTTATGTTTGTATTTGTGATGGGACAGATTTGAAGGACCCTAGATAGTATTAAGGTTGAAGTGTTTTGTTGCACGACCTATTGATTAGGTGAGCAACAGGAATGACCTGAACCCTTAAGGAGGTCCATAGACAATTGAACTGAAAGTGTTCTGTTGTAAATGTGCAAGCTTTGTGTAAGCTTAAAGTCTTGTCATTGTAAAAAAGAAATTTTACAAACCACCCCAAGTGTCATACGCAAGTGTCATGATAAAAGCCAAGTGAGTTCGTAAAGTGCCAGTGTTTGCATGTACTCGTATTGTATGAACTTGCCACATGCCTTCCGTACCTGAGCGTGTTAGGACATTTAAACATCTGTACATGTTACTGATTATGTTTTTCTCTATATTGATTTTACCTAATTAAGACCAGTAACCTAAGGTCTCTAGTCCTTTTAAGTGAGGTAGTTGTGGTGTGCTTGCTGCTGGTCTTGATCATTATTATATTTTACATGCGCTCCTGAATATATATATATATTTTTTTTTCTTAAAGGAAGAATTTAAAGAATGGTTTTTACAAAATGTTTTCTTGATTGTTTTGCAATCACCAGCTGGAGGCCTTTTGAAAATATTATTTGCATTCTTAGAATTATGGGGAAATAGTATACAATATTTAATTTCAATATATTTTTGGTGCCATGATAACTTGCCCAAAATGCAATTAGTCAGTGTTAATTGTTAATCATTTTTATGGAAAATCAGCTTGTAATGTGGATGTTCCTGCCTATGTTAGTATAGCTAGTCCTTTCTAGTAGGAGGGAAATATTCTTTTGAGAGTAAATTAAATTATTTGTTAGGTAAATATGATTTTGTTTAAAAATGTTATATCTAGATTATGTGCAGTGTACAAGACTTATCAGTTTTAGGTATTACCAAACCAAATGTGTATATAAATTTACCCATGTTTCAGGATTCTATACTGGTACTACTTACTAGTTAGTAAAGCTTTGTTTAGCTTTTCTCAAGGCTCTATCCTCATCCCATGAAATATATGAACATTTATCCTCCCTACTTTTCTCATAGAGAGGATGCAACATTTATTCACAGATCAAATTGTTATGTGAGTAATGAGAGGAGACATACATGATAGCTAAGTTAGAAGATTCCATTGTATATGTTGAATACAGTATTCATCTGACAATTTCAATATCTTTTGAAGAAATGGAAGATGAAACAGAAAATCTAGGGAGGAATTTATGTATGATGGAAGATATGAGGATGGTTAAAGTAGTTTTCTATTTTGTTGCTTCTTTCACTTTTTGTAGTCCAAAGTTTGTCTTAGTATTTCTGGCAAGATAGGGGAAGGTGATGGATAATTTTATTTTATTTATTATTATTATTATTCTTTTTTTTTTCAGATTTACAGCTTTGTTCACCAACTGTAGTCAAATGTTTGTCTTGGCATTTGTTGCTGTCATTCATCCTTCTAGTTGCTTTTATAATGAAACTGAAGCCTCCAAGCCAAAGATTTTTTCATGTAAAGAAGTTATTGGTACAATACATTTTTAGACAAATTAAAGCTATATGAGTAATCTTTGTTAGAGTCTTTGTGATCAAGTATTCTCTCTTACATTATTGTGTTGAATTTGTGTGTGAAAGTATGAATATTCATACATATATATCAAGGGAATCTAATGTACAGTAAACCCTTGCAAAATCCGCATAATTGGGGTCAAGCTGTGCTAGTTTTTTCCAAAGTCCCTTATGACATTTCAGATTTAGCCAGAAAAGGTTCTTACAAATATATGACAATTAATTACAAAGATATTTATTTCTAAACTACAGAACAGGTACAGGTATGTATGTAAAATGGCTCACATGTTTGCATGCATGAAAACCTTGTGTTTTGATTCACCATGGTCATGGATTGATCTAGTGCTTTACTTATGATTGACAACTTTTAATCTGGCATATGAGAGCTATACATATATATATATTATATATATATATATATACAGGTATACTTCACCCTACAGGTAATTGGTTCAAAAGTGATGTTGATGTTGCTCTCTGGGGCTGGTGTAGGAGGGGGAGGAGGAGGAGGAGGATGTTACATTGGAGATGTTGGTGGCTGAGGAGTGTCATTAGATGATTCATGTTGTGCTTGGGTTTTCTGCAGAAAACCATTGAGAGTACCTTGGATACTGTCTTCAAGGATTATGTTATAAGGAGCAAAATATTGGTGACATGCCTCCATAATCTGAAAAATTTTGAACATTAGAATCAATATCCTCAAATAAAGTTAGACATTTATCCAAATATGCAAACACCTTTTGCATTTTTATGATAGTAAAGCAACAAGGCTAAGGTTCTGGTTTTTCTTCTTTCAATTGCTGATTGTAAAGCTCCATTAACTCTTCCTTTGTCAAAGGCTGCTTATGTTTCTCAAATGAGTCGGTGATATCTTCCAATTCCATTTGTAGTTCATAACACAAAGCCGTACACATACTATTTTTTTTTTTCTTTTCTTTCCCTTAAAAGGGAGGTAGCCAAAGTCAAAGGCAATTCACTCCCACCAATTTCATCCCCACCTCCCATTCACCACCCCTCCCTCCCCTTTTCTTAGCCCCTCCTGGATGACAGGTCATCCCTTCATCTTGTCCACTGCCCTGGGTTCAGAAGCAATGCTGTAAGACACAGCACATCCACAGTAAGGCCGCTTCATGTAATCAATGACCCCTCTCTCTCTCTGTCTGTCTGTCTGTCTGTCCCTTTGTACAGAAAAAGAGATGAGGAGAAATCCCTTTGGGCTGCATCAAAATATTCGCCCATACTCCATCCCCCACCCACTCCCTTCCATGCATCACAGCATCATACATACACTAAAGTGGAATAGAAGAAAAACAAGAGGACACAAAAAGAAACTTAAAAGGATAGTTACAGAAGAGATCTGAAAAAGAATAGCTTCCCACACAGAGTGATAGATATCTGGAACAAACTGAATGAAGAAACAGAGTGCAAAAAACTATACAAGAATTTAACCCCTTCCATACGGGGCCGCACACGTAGGCGTCATGGGGAGCGAGTGTATTCGCGAGGCTGCCATATCGGCGTCTTGATTATATTTATTGTAGTCGCCCCTCCATAATGACATTCTTTCTAATTCTGTTGTAATCGCATTTTCTATGGTTATCAAAATTCACGGGTGAAGAGAGAACGATCGATATAAGCGGTGACTATATTTTATGATGCGAGTATTATTACGACACGTCGTACGGCTGGCATTGGTTGCTGCCACCGAGATCTAAGTCCATGACGCCTACGTGTGCGGCACCGTATGGAAGGGGTTAAGATCAAACTGGATGCTGAAAGATACAAAAGCAGGTCACTACGAGCATAGCTCTCTTCACGTAAAATACAACTAGGTAAAACTAAGTAAATACACAACCATTCTCCACACACCCCTATCTTTTGTCATCTCCCTTCCTCAATAGACATTCCCCTCTTTTCTAATGCCCCTTTTACCCCATTCATCCATCTCCTCCCTGGTCGCCCCCTCATATACACTCCCTCCACCTCAGCCTTCCATACCTCTTTTACTAATCTTTCTTCACTCATTCTTTCCATGTTTCCAAACCAATACTCTTTCATCAACCCTATCTCCCAGTTCCCTTTCCAATCCCACTCTCCTCCTCACCTCATTTCTCACTCTATCCAGCCTAGTCCCTACCATACTTCTCAAGCATTTCATCTCAAACACATTTAAACTTTTCCTCTCTTATGTTCCATGCTACCCCATACAGTGCTGTTGGCAGAATCACCCCTTCATATAATCTCGTCTTAGCATCCTTTCCCAAATGTCTATTTCTAATTATACTTTTTAATCCCCCAAGGCTTCTCTCAATTTACATTCTACCTCCACTCTTCCCTTTCCTGCCACATTTGCCCTCAAGTATAAAAAATTATCCACTTCTTCCAGCCTCTCTCCTTTAATACTCACTTCCAATTTGCTGCCTTCCTCTCCCCTTGTACATTTCATCACCTTTTACCCAGATTTATATTAACTTCCTTCTTTTGCACATCACCCCAAATTCCATCACTAGTTTCTTTAATCCCTCCTCTGATCCAGTCATAAGTGCAATATCGTCAGCAAACAACTAGCTTATCTCCCATCTCACTCCATTTTCTTTAACCATCTGCAATCCCTTGCCCAGTACCCTCGCATTTACCTCTCGCACTGCCCCATTTATGTATTATTTGAACAATGATGGTGACATGACACAGCCCTAGCAAAGTCGCACCTTTACCTCATATCACTCACTCTTGGCAATCTTCTGCAATCCCTTGTCCATTACCCTTGCATTTACCTCTCGCACTGCCCCATTCATGCATAATTTGAACAGTAATGGCGACATGACACACCCCTTGCAAAGTCCCACCATTACCCCAAACCACTCAATCTTTGCTCTCTCCATTTCTAATTCTAACACAGGCTCTACTACTCTTGTAAAAACTCTTGACTGCTCTTGGCAGCTTTCCTCCTGACCCATATATCTACAATACCTCCCACAGTGCCTTCCTATCTACCCTGTCATAAGCCTTTTCCAAATCATTAAAGGCCCAAAAACACATCCTTGCCTTTTCCTAAAGCTTTCTCACATATGTCATACTACAAAAATCTGATCTATGCAACCCCTACCTCTCCTAAACCCCATAAGCCTTCCCAACTACACTCAACAACTGGTCCCTCTGAAACTACTACACTCACACTTGTCCCCTTTTTCCCTTGTAAAGCAGAACTATACAGGCACTCCTTCAGTCCTCTGACACTCTACCCTTTTTTAGACAAACATTAAACAACCATATCACTAAGTCCACCATAACTACCTCCCCTTTTTAGACACTCCACATGGCACTCATATAAACTAGGTCCCTTACCTGCTCTGATCACTTTGATAACTGCTTTCACCTCATCTTTTCTTATTCATTACTGTCATTTTCTCATTCCCACTACAGCTACCTTTCCTCTGTATCTTCATGCATAGCAACTTCCTCTTACTGCTATCTCTTCCATTATCATTTCTCCATCTGTACCTTTTACCTTCTCTACTTGATTCACCCTCCCTTCCTCTCTTAACTTCCTTCCAAAACATCTTTTTATCACTTTCAGATTTTTCTGTCATATTCTTACCCCATTTCACATCTTTTCTTT
Source organism: Oratosquilla oratoria (assembly GCF_046742065.1). Lineage (NCBI taxonomy): Eukaryota > Metazoa > Arthropoda > Malacostraca > Stomatopoda > Squillidae > Oratosquilla > Oratosquilla oratoria. Next base: position 6,609,873 of record NC_134820.1, on the reverse strand, counting down.
TTGTCTCCATTATCTTATGCTTTACTTCTCTTTCCTTTGTACCTCTCATATGATTCTCACGTCCTATTTTTCAACCAATATGTGAATGCTCGTTTCTTCTCTTCTACCTTCTGTGCTTCATCAGCCGACCACTTAACTATCCTTCCTTCCATTTCCTCCTGTCCTTGTTCCACACACCATCTTAGCATGCCTTGTGACTCCTTGAAACATCCCCATTCCTCCTCCTCTCCTTGCTCTATTCTTCACTCTCTCCTGTCCTTTTCCTCTTTCTCCATCTATCCTCCACTCTCAACTTACTTTCCACCAAAAGATTGTTTTATATTACCCCACTCTCTCCCTGTAGAGCATGTGCATCCAAAAATCTTCTTACTCTTCACCTGGTTACCACTATATAGCCCATTAAAGCCCTATCTACTACCCTTCCATCCACCACCCTCTCCCATGTGTTATGCTTGACTTTCTTCCTAAACACTATGTTTGCTATCATCAATTCTTTTTCTAAACACATCACCATCAACTCTCTAATTAGATTTTTCCCTGGAACTCCATACTTTCCAACCACTCTGTCTATTCATTTGTCTCCTACCCTAGCAATGATATCTAATATCACTAGTGCAGTGTTTCTTAACCTGGGTTCGATCGAACCCCAGGGGTTCGGTGAGTCAGTTTCCGGGGTTCAGTGGTTTGGTTCACCCTTGGGTTCACCCCACTCGTATGATTCATAGGATGGTTGACATAAAAATGAAGAAAAGGAATATACTTTGTTGCAAAAATGATAGAGTGGCACTTGCCAAGATGAAGCCGCACATTTCTGAAATTGTCACTGAGAGGCAACAGCAAAAGTCACATTGATTGCAGTAAATATTCATTATGTTTTTGTTTTATGTGAAATTCATGTTTTGTTGGTTTTGTTGTTTGAACACAGTTATTTTGTGTGCAAATGATCCATGGTACAGTTTGTGCACTAATACAGTATATAGTTCCTATGTTTTGAATTTGAAGAAAAAAAAAAAATCCTTTTTCCAACTACGAAGGGTTTGATGAATGCATGAATGAAACTTCTGGGGTTCAGTACCTCCAACAAGGTTAAGAACCACTGCACTAGTGACATTTCTCCCTAAACCCTCTGTGCACTCATTTAAATCTATCCAAAAAGCCTCCCTTTCCTCTACACTCATCTTACTACCAGGCCCATATGCACTTACAGACCCACATCTCCCCCAGGTTCACCTTCATCCACATTAACCTTGAAGAAACCTTCCACTCCACTACACACTTACCTATATCTTCACTTACTAGTATAGCCACTCATTCTCTCCCTCATCCTCTCTGCACTCCTGACACCCTCCCAGCGACACTACTAAACTCAAATTTAGTCCTCCCTTTTAACTTAATTTCACTCAGTGACGACACATCCATCTTTCTTCTTACAAACACACTGCCTACCCCTTCCCTTTTACTCTCATCTGTACCACATCCATGCTCATTAAATGACACAAATCTTAGGGGTCTGGTTGGAAGACTCCTCACAGACCCTCTTGTGCCTTTGCTTTTTTAGGAATTCCCCTTTGGGGCTACAGAGAGTAGAATGCCTAGTCCTATCCCCATCCCGTTTTTTGTTGCCTTTTTACTCAAAGTAAATTGTAAGATTACTCAAAGTCTATTATTATTATTATTATATACCAAGGCTTCTTCCCCCTTCCAAGGGAGGTAGCCAAAAAGGGGAAGGCATAAAAACACTCCCACCCATTTCATCCCTAAATACACTCCACACCCCTCCCACCCTTCCTCTCATCTGAGCACCTCCTGGATGACGGGTCATCCCTGCACCCTGCCCACCGCCCTGGGTCAGAAGCAGTGTCGCAAGACACAGTACATCCACAGCAAGGCAGCTTCATTTAATCGGCGACCCCCCCTCTCCGTCCCCCTTTGCATATAAGGCGAGGACGGGGAGAAATCCCTTCGGGCTGCGTCAAAATTTACTCACACATACTACCCCATTCCTCCTCATGCAGTCACAACATCATCCATATACAACCATTCTCCACTCACCTCTGTCTTCCGTCCTCTCCCTTCCTTCCTCAACAGACATTCCCCTCTTCCCCAAAGCCCCCTTCACCCCATCCATCCACCTCATCCTAGGACGTCCCCTCATGTTCACTCCCTCCACATCTGCCTTCCATACCTCTTTTACTAGTCTTTCTTCACTCATTCTTTCCATGTGTCCAAACCATCCTAATATTCTTTCATCAACCCTATCTCCCAAATCCTTTTTCACCCCTGTTCTCCTCCTCACCTCCTCATTTCTCACTCTATCCAGCCTAGTAACCCCCACCATACTTCTCAGACACCTCATCTCAAACACATTCAAACTCCTTCTCTCTTCTTCCCTTATGTTCCACGTTTCTGCTCCATACAGTGCTGTTGGCACAATCACTCCTTCATACAGTCTCCTCTTCGCATCCATTCCCAAATGTCTATTCCTCATTACACTCTTTAAACCACCAAGGCATTTACTCGCTTCTCTCAATCTACATTCTACCTCCACCTTCACTCCACCTTTTCCTGCTACACTTGCACCCAAGTATCTAAAACTATCCACTTCCTCCAGTCGCTCTCCCTTAATGTTCACTTCCAGTCTACTGCCACTTTCACCCCTTGTACATCTCATCACCTTACTTTTACCCACATTTATCTTTAGCTTTCTTCTATCACATACTCTCCCAAACTCTGCCACCAGCTTCCTCAATCCCTCCTCTGACCCTGCCACAAGCGCAGTGTCGTCCGCAAACAACAGCTGGCTCACCTCCCACTTTTCTCCATTTTCTTTAACCATCTCCAATCCCTGACTCACTACCCTAGCATTCACCTCTCGCACCACCCCATCCATGTATAAGTTGAACAGCCAGGGCGACATAACGCATCCTTGACGAAGTCCCACCTTTACTTCAAACCACTCACTCTCTCCATTTCTAATCCTAACACATGCTCTACTACTCTCATAAAAACTCTTGACAGCTCCCAAAAGCTTTCCTCCTATCCCATAAATCTGCATAACCTCCCACAGTGCCTTTCTGTCTATCCTATCATAAGCCTTTTCCAGATCCATAAAAGCCCAAAAAACATCCTTCCCCTTTCCTATAGCTTTCTCACATATCTGTCTTACCACAAAGATCTGATCTACACAACCTCTACCCGTCCTAAATCCACACTGTTCCTCACCAATTACTCCCTCTGTTCCTCTCCTAATCCTCTCAATTAAGATCCTCCCATAAGCCTTCCCTACTACACTCAACAGGCTAATCCCTCTGAAATTACTACATTCACACTTGTCCCCTTTTCCCTTGTAAAGAGGAACTATACAGGCACTTCTCCAGTCCTCCGGTACTCTACCCTCTCTCCAGCAAACATTAAATAACCTCACCAACCAGTCCACCATCACTGAACCTCCCTTTTTCAGACATTCTGCATGGCATCCATCCAGACCAGGTGCCTTACCTGCTTTCATCATCTTTACAACTGCCTTCACCTCATCCTTCCTTATTTCTCCTCCATTCTCCTCACTCATCACTCTCATTTTCTTCGCATTTCCCACTGCAGATATCTTTCCTTCCCTATCCTTCACATTCAGCAACTCCCTAAAATATTCTGCCCATCTTCCCCTCACTGCCATCTCTTCCATTATCATCTCTCCATCTGTACCTTTTACCTTTTCTTCCCTACTTGATTCGCCTCCTCTTCCTCTCTTAATTTCTTTCCAAAGCATCTTTTTATTACTTTCAAAATTTTCTGTCATACTCCTACCCCATTTCACATCTGCTCTCCTCTTTGCCTCCTTTACCTTTTGCTTTACTTCTCTTTTCTTTTCTTTGTACGTCTCATATGACTCCCCTGTCCTCTTTTGCAACCAATCTGTGAATGCTCGCTTCTTCTCTTCTACAACCTTCTTTGTTTCCTCATCCCACCATTCACTACCCTTTCTTCTATTTCCCCCTGTCCTTCTTGTTCCACACACCATCCTTGCACACTTTAAGACTCCCTCCTTGAACCATCCCCATTCCTCCTCCACACCCATCTCTGCTCCATCCTTTACTCCCTCCCACTCCTCCTTCAGCTTCTTTTCGTACTCCTTCTCCTTTTCCTTTTCATTCAAGGAGTTCATTCTCAACTTACCTTCCACCCAAAAATGATCTGATATTCCCCCACCCTCTCCCCTTAGCACATGTACATCCTTAACCCCTTCCATACGGTGCCGCACACGTAGGCGTCATGGGGAGCGAGTGTATTCGCGAGGCTGCCATATCGGTGTCTTGATTATATTTATTGTAGTCGCCCCTCCATAATGACATTCTTTCTAATTCTTTTGTAATCGCATTTTCTATGATTATCAAAATTCACGGGTGAAGAGAGAACGATCGATATAAGCGGTGACTATATTTTATGATGCGAGTATTATTACGACACGTCGTACGGCTGGCATTGGCTGCTGCCACCGAGATCTAAGTCCATGACGCCTACGTGTGCGGCACCGTATGGAAGGGGTTAACTCTTCCTATCATAATCCTATTTACCACTACATAATCCATTAGCGCTCTATCTACCACCCTTCCCTCCACCACCCTCTCCCATGTGTACTTATGCTTGACTTTCTTCCGAAACACTGTATTTGCTATCATCAACTCTCTTTCTAGACACATTTCCACCATCAACTCTCCACTACGATTCTTTCCTAACTCCACACTTCCCAACCACTCCATCGATTGGACCATTTCCCACCCTAGCATTAAGGTCTCCCAGTACTATTACATTGACATTTCTTCCTAAACCCTCTATGCACTCATTTAAATCTATCCAAAAGGCCTCCCTTTCTTCCATGCTCTTCTCACTGCCAGGCCCATATGCACTTACAAAGACCCACATCTCCTTTCCCAGTTTCACCTTCATCCACATTATCCTTGAGGAAACCTCCTTCCACTCCACTATCTGTTTGCCTATCTCCTCACTTACTAGAATAGCCACCCCTTCCCTCCCTCGCCCTCTCTTCACTCCTGATAACCTCCCACTTACACTCCCAAACTTACACTCACCCTTCCCTTTCAACTTAGTTTCACTCAAAGCCAACACATCCATCTTTCTTCTCACAAACATACTACCTATCTCTTCTCTTTTACTCTCATCTGTACCACATCCACGCACATTAAAAGACCCAAACCTTAGGGTGCTGGCCCGAGGCCTTCCAGCAACCCTTATGCCTTTCCTTTTCTTTTTAGGAATCTGCCCCTTGGGGCTACAGGGAGAAGGATGCCTAGTCCCTCTCCCCGTCCCTTTCTTCTCGCCTCTTACGATCCAAGTGGGAAACTTGGTGGCAGTATTCTTTTCCCCCACCACAGGGAATTCCCCCATCACAGAAAGAGAATACTCAGAGAAATGGTACAGGACAGCAACAAGGGGTTGGGGGACAGCATAACGGAGGGACAGTCGTAGTATAAAAGTGTCATCATTTCTCTATGAACAGAATTTCTTCTATCATAGACAAAATGATGTGTGGCTCTGGTCCGTAGGGGCGCCCCATATAGACCCTAAAGTATCGACTGCATGCTACTTTGCCACAACAACAAGCAGCCAATACCCCAAAGTCACCTAGCATTTATTGTAACTAAATAAAATCCCTTGAAATCATGAACAAATTGTGGGCACAGTTTCTTCTATATGCCATTCATAGCCACACTTTGAACCACATTCCATGCAGCAACTATGTTCAGTACGGCTTTATTAATGTTGAAACTGACTTACGCTATAGCTCAAAATTATATTTTTTAATGTAATATTTTTCAAAACTGTCATATGTACAAAAACAACTTAATCCAAAACAGCATAAGCTGAGGTGTAACTATATATATATATATGTATTTACATTGTAAGGGGGAAAAAGCCTTGGTGTATGTATGTATGTATTTACCTAGTTGCGTTATATGGGAAGGGAGCTATGCTCGTAGTGTGTCTTTGTATCTTTCCGCATCAAGTTTGTTCTTAAATTCTTGTATAGTTTTTGCACACATTGTTGCCTCATCCAATTTGTTCCAAATATCCACCACTCTGTGTGGGAAACTATTCTTTTTCAGATTCTTCTATAACTATCTTTTTTGAGTTTCTTTTCATGCCCTCTTGTTTTTCTCTTATCCCACTTTAATAAATCATCTCTGTCAAGGACTTCCATCCCTTTCATAATTCTGTAAATGGTCAGTAGATCTCCTCTTTCTCTTTCTTGTTCCATGGTTGGTAGTTCCAGTTTGGACAATCTTTGTTCGTATGTCAATTTAGAGAGAGTTGGTGCCATCCTTGTCGTTGCACTTTGAATTCTTTTTAATTTCTTTATATTCCTTTTAGTACTGGATGTCCATAGTGTTTGCAGTGTACTCCAATCTTGGTCTTATCAGTGTGACTAATATTTTTTTTACAATTTCTTCATCCAAGTAGTCAAAGGCCACTTTCATTGATCTTAGTAAATTTAAGGTTTCTCCAACTATTTTGTTGATATGCTTGTCTGGGGATATGTCTTTGTGATAATTACTCCAAGGTTCCTTTCTGAGTTAACTTTTTTAACTTTGGACCAATTTTATATTGCCCTGATATTCTATTTTTGCTTATTCCAAACTCCATTATACTACATTTCTTGATGTTGAAGTTCACTTCCCACTTTTGACTCCATTCCCAGACTTTATCCAGGTCTTTCTGTAGTGATTCACAGCCTTCCTCTGTACTTTCTTTAGTAGTTCTGCAAAGAAGTTCATATAACATTCCAGATCTTCATCCATGTCATTTATATATATATATAAACAAAGTCACGCCAACGGCCTTTTCAGTCTAACTACTGTCTCTCTAACACCCTCCTTATTTCCTTTCTCTTCCTTTCCTTTTAATCCTACCTAGAAAGTCCAGTGGCGATGGGACAAGGGTGGTGGGAGTAGGCTTGGTGTAGCTGGAAGCTCTTAGCCCGGACCTGCACACTGGCGGCAGGCGTGTGATGGCCGCTTCTCCTGTGACTGTGACCACACAGGGACTCGGTCCTGCACCTGTGACTGAGCAGGCCTATTCAGGAGTACCGCTACTCACCCCAACTGGGGAAGGCCCTATAAAAGGTGGACTAAACATCGGTGGTCACACCATCTCTGTCATTGGGCAGCTGCACCCAATGACACACCGTATATGCAGCCGTGAAAGAAGGAATAATTACAGTAAATCGTACCTCAAAGTAGGTGCATGGAATGTGTGCACCCTTATGGATACCAGAGACACAGACCGCCCTGAAAGACGAACTGCCTTAGTCTCAAGAGAACTCGCCAGTTTCAACGTTGATGTGGCTGCTCTCAGCGAGACTAGACTACCTGGCGAAGGACAAATCACAGAAGTTGGGTCAGGGTATACTTTCTTTTGGAAAGGGAAAAACCCGGAAGACCACCACTCCCAGGGTGTTGGCTTTGCAGTTAAGACCCAATTAGTAAAAGCCCATAACCTGACACCACATGCGATTAATGAAAGAATTACCTCACTAAGACTACCACTCCCGAAAAACCAGTTCATCACGCTAGTATCAGTGTACGCTCCAACACTAGATGCGGAAGAGCATGTTAAAGGTGCCTTCTACCAACAGCTTGACACTGTCATATCCCAAATTCCAGCTCGGGACCGTCTCCTTCTCTTAGGGGATTTTAACGCCAGAGTGGGGCGAGATCATGAACTCTGGCATAACATAATCGGTAGGCAAGGCGTGGGTAACTGCAATGATAATGGCCTCCTCCTCCTTGGCCTCTGTGCTGAGCAGGAACTGTTCATCACAAACACGCAGTTCAGACTCCCGAATCGATCTAAGACCACCTGGAAACATCCTAGATCAAAACACTGGCATATCTTAGATTATGCCATTGTCAGACAACAACACAAAAATGAGGTTTTGATCACAAGAAGCATGCCTGGAGCCGATGACTGTTGGACAGACCACCGGCTGCTTATCACAAAATTAAAACTAACCATCAGAAGAAAGCCACGTAATATCCAACAAAATGAAGCCAGAGGAAGATATGACACTGATAAATTAAAAGACCCTGATACATCCCGAGCTTTCCAAGCAGCAATCCAGCAGAATCTATCAGCCAGAGAACCTTCAATAGACGCTGAATGGAATAACATACGAGATGCCATCAATGAAGCTGCAAGAACCGTAATCGGCTACCAGAGCAAACATCATCAGGATTGGTTCGACGACAACGACGAAAATATTAAGTCCCTCATTAACGCCAAACAGAGAGCCCGAATAGCCCTCGACCAAGACCCTAATTCCCAACCAAAGAAGGCTAAATATGCACAAGCAAAATCACAGTGTCAAGCTAGGCTTCGAGAAATACAAAATGAATGGTGGCAGCAAATGGCGCAAGACCTACAAGGTTATGCTGACAGCAGGGACCTTAAAATCTTCTTTGCAGGCACAAAGAAAATTTTCGGACCAAAGCACACTGCTGCAGGAACACTTTTCGCAGCTGACAATACCATCCTCACGGAAGACCATGAGATCCAGAACCGTTGGATAGAACATTTCAACACTCTCTTGAACAGGAACTCAGCAGCCCAACAAGACTTCCTCCGAAATGTGCCACAACATCCACCCCAACTATGGATGTCCCTACCACCAACATTACAAGAATTAGATGTAGCACTAAAGCAAATGCGTCAAGGGAAGGCTGCGGGACTGGACAACATTCCCACTGAACTTCTGACACATGGAGGTTTAGTCCTGAAGATGCGTCTGCACTCCCTCATACTAAAAGCATGGGAAGAAAAGCAGGCCCCCAGTGATTGGAAAGACGCACTCCTTATCACCATCTTCAAAAAAGGAGATAGAAGAGAATGTGGGAATTATAGAGGGATATCCTTGCTATCAATTGCAGGGAAGGTTTTGGCAAGGATCCTACTAAATAGATTACAAAACGTAGCAGAAGTTATCCTGCCAGAATCCCAGTGTGGTTTCCGCCCATCTAGAGGAACCATAGACATGATTTTCTGTGCTCGCCAACTACAGGAAAAATCAAAAGAACAGCAAAAACCCATTTTTCTAATTTTCTATGACCTCGAAAAAGCATTCGACAGCGTACCAAGAACAGCCATGTGGTCTGTCCTCAATCGCTTCGGAATCCCTGAGCCTTTTGTTGACATGATCAAAGCCCTACATGATGGGATGACAGCTAAAGTAATCCACCAGAGCAACCTGTCAGCCCCCTTCCCAATCACATGTGGACTAAAACAAGGATGTGTACTGGCACCGACCCTTTTCTCTTTATATTTAGCTGCCATGCTATATGAAGTACCCCACAACAACCCAGGGGTTGAAATAAAATACAGATTAGATGGAGGAATTTTTAAACTGGGCAGACTCAAATCACGGCACAACACTAACACCATCAATGTGACGGAACTACAGTATGCGGATGACAACGCTGCTGTAGCCCACACCCATGCAGAACTCCAACAATCAGTGGATAATTTCCATGCTGCCTACACATGTTTTGGCCTGACAGTTAACAAGGCCAAAACTAAGATATTGGCCCAACCAAGACCAGGGGAAAATCCACCAGCAACTAACATCACCATGGATGGAACCACCATTGAATGCGTCGAACATTTCCCATACCTGGGAAGTATCCTTTCCACCCAGAGCACATCCTCCAAAGAGATTGAAAACAGGTTACAAGCTGGCCACACTGCATATGGGAGACTATCCACCAGGGTGTTCAAGAACAAAGGCCTAACCACCCATACAAAAGTGATGGTGTATAACGCCGTCATAGTATCTACCCTGTTATATGCATGCGAGACTTGGACCCTTTATAGTAGGGACCTCAAAAAACTAGAACAATTCCACCAGAAAAAACTGAGAGCAATAATGAAAATCAAATGGAACAACTATGTGTCCAATACAGCAGTCCTTGAAAGAGCCAAAGTCACTAGCATCGAGGCCATGATCATGAAACACCGCTTAAGATGGTCTGGCCATGTGGTGCGTATGGAGGACACAAGACTACCAAAGAAAACTCTCTTCGGTGAGTTAAATACAGGTGATCGCCTTCGAGGCCGCCCTATGCTCCGATTTAAAGATCAACTCAAGAAATCCCTCAAGGAAGCTAACATAGACCCAAACACCTTCGAAGCTTCAGTGTATGATAGGAATGGGTGGAGAAACAAAATTAAAGTGGGCACGGAACTCTTCGAAGAGAATAGAAGAGCCAACCTGGTAGTTAAACGACAGCAACGGGTAGAAAGAACAAAACAACCACAACCACCTCTCACGATTCAGTGCAATCAATGCCCTCGGTTGTTCAGGGCACAAATTGGCCTTACGAGCCATAAGAAGGCTCACCACCCTAATAATACTTAACCTCTTATAACCCCCCTCCTCTATTCAACCCTCTATTGGGACTGGAAACTATGATACTCGGATACGAGTACATGCCGACGAAAAACGAAATATATATATGTATGTATGTATATGGCAAACATTATTGGAGCCAGTACAGAACCTTGTGGGAATCCACTTATCATTTCTTCCCAGGTCGAGTTCTTGTCTCTAAGTACCACCCTCATTTTTCTCCCGTTCAAGAAATCTTCCATCCAATTCAATAACTTTCCTTGTACATCACCTATTTTTTTTTTTTTTTTCAATTTTTATTAGTACCTTTTTGTAGATCTAGGAAAGCACAATCTGCCCTCTATCCCTTTCTTGCATTATTTCTATTAGTCTTAAGTAAAAGCAAATCTAGTGGCACATGATATTCCTTGTCTAAATCCAAATTGTTTTGGATTCGGTATATTATTTTCTTCCAGATGTTTAATCCATCTACTTTTGATAACTTTTTCATATATTTTTGCTATTGTGCTTATAAGGGCCCTTTCCTTTGGATAGATTTAAATGAGTGCATAGAGGGTTTAGGAAGAAATGTCAATGTAATAGTACTGGGAGACCTTAATGCTAGGGTGGGAAATGGTCCAATCGATGGAGTGGTTGGGAAGTGTGGAGTTCCAGGAAAGAATCGTAGTGGAGAGTTGATGGTGGAAATGTGTCTAGAAAGAGAGTTGATGATAGCAAATACAGTGTTTCGGAAGAAAGTCAAGCATAAGTACACATGGGAGAGGGTGGTGGAGGGAAGGGTGGTAGATAGAGCGCTAATGGATTATGTAGTGGTAAATAGGATTATGATAGGAAGAGTTAAGGATGTACATGTGCTAAGGGGAGAGGGTGGGGGAATATCAGATCATTTTTTGGTGGAAGGTAAGCTGAGAGTGGAGGATAGATGGAGAAGGAGGAAAGGGACAAAAGGTAGGGAGGTTCTTAGAGTGAACTCCTTGAATGAAAAGGAAATGGAGAAGGAGTACGAAAAGAAGCTGAAGGAGGAGTGGGAGGGAGTAAAGGATAGAGCAGTGATGGGTGTGGAGGAGGAATGGGGATGGTTCAAGGAGGGAGTCTTAAAGTGTGCAAGGATGGTGTGTGGAACAAGAAGGACAGGGGGAAATAGAAGAAAGGGTAGTGAATGGTGGGATGAGGAAACAAAGAAGGCTGTAGAAGAGAAGAAGCGAGCATTCACAGATTGGTTACAAAAGAGGACAGGGGAGTCATATGAGACGTACAAAGAAAAGAAAAGAGAAGTAAAGCAAAAGGTAAAGGAGGCAAAGAGGAGAGCAGATATGAAATGGGGTAGGAGTATGACAGAAAATTTTGAAAGTAATAAAAAGATGTTTTGGAAAGAAATTAAGAGAGGAAGAGGAGGCGAATCAAGTAGGGAAGAAAAGGTAAAAGGTACAGATGGAGAGTTGATAATGGAAGAGATGGCAGTGAGGGGAAGATGGGCAGAATATTTTAGGGAGTTGCTGAATGTGAAGGAGGATAGGGAAGGAAAGATAGCTGCAGTGGGAAATGCGAAGAAAATGAGAGTGATGAGTGAGGAGAATGGAGGAGAAATAAGGAAGGATGAGGTGAAGGCAGCTGTAAAGATGATGAAAGCAGGTAAGACACCTGGTCTGGATGGATGTCATGCAGAATGTCTGAAAAAGGGAGGTGCAGTGATGGTGGACTGGTTGGTGAGGTTATTTAATGTTTGCTGGAGAGAGGGTAGAGTACCGGAGGACTGGAGTAGTGCCTGTATAGTTCCTCTTTACAAGGGAAAAGGGGACAAGTGTGAATGTAGTAATTTCAGAGGGATTAGCCTGTTGAGTGTAGTAGGGAAGGCTTATGGGAGGATCTTAATTGAGAGGATTAGGAGAGGAACAGAGGGAGTAATTGGTGAGGAACAGTGTGGATTTAGGACGGGTAGAGGTTGTGTAGATCAGATCTTTGTGGTAAGACAGATATGTGAGAAAGCTATAGGAAAGGGGAAGGATGTTTTTTGGGCTTTCATGGATCTGGAAAAGGCTTATGATAGGGTAGACAGAAAGTCACTGTGGGAGGTTATGCAGATTTATGGGATAGGAGGAAAGCTTTTGGGAGCTGTCAAGAGTTTTTATGAGAGTAGTAGAGCATGTGTTAGGATTAGAAATGGAGAGAGTGAGTGGTTTGAAGTAAAGGTGGGACTTCGTCAAGGATGCGTTATGTCGCCCTGGCTGTTCAACTTATACATGGATGGGGTGGTGCGAGAGGTGAATGCTAGGGTAGTGAGTCAGGGATTGGAGATGGTAAAAGAAAATGGAGAAAAGTGGGAGGTGAGCCAGCTGTTGTTTGCGGACGACACTGCGCTTGTGGCAGGGTCAGAGGAGGGACTGAGGAAGCTGGTGGCAGAGTTTGGGAGAGTATGTGATAGAAGAAAGCTAAAGATAAATGTGGGTAAAAGTAAGGTGATGAGATGTACAAGGGGTGAAAGTGGCAGTAGACTGGAAGTGAACATTAAGGGAGAGCGACTGGAGGAAGTGGATAGTTTTAGATACTTGGGTGCAAGTGTAGCAGGAAAAGGTGGAGTGAAGGTGGAGGTAGAATGTAGATTGAGAGAAGCGAGTAAATGCCTTGGTGGTTTAAAGAGTGTAATGAGGAATAGACATTTGGGAATGGATGCGAAGAGGAGACTGTATGAAGGAGTGATTGTGCCAACAGCACTGTATGGGGCAGAAACGTGGAACATAAGAGGAGAAGAGAGAAGGAGTTTGAATGTGTTTGAGATGAGGTGTCTGAGAAGTATGGTGGGGGTTACTAGGCTGGATAGAGTGAGAAATGAGGAGGTGAGGAGGAGAACAGGGGTGGAAAAGGATTTGGGAGATAGGGTTGATGAAAGAATATTAGGATGGTTTGGACACATGGAAAGAATGAGTGAAGAAAGACTAGTAAAAGAGGTATGGAAGGCAGATGTGGAGGGAGTGAACATGAGGGGACGTCCTAGGATGAGGTGGATGGATGGGGTGAAGGGGGCTTTGGGGAAGAGGGGAATGTCTGTTGAGGAAGGAAGGGAGAGGACGGAAGACAGAGGTGAGTGGAGAATGGTTGTATATGGATGATGTTGTGACTGCATGAGGAGGAATGGGCGGGGAAGTGGGGGGTGGGGTAGTATGTGTGAGTAAATTTTGACGCAGCCCGAAGGGATTTCTCCCCGTCCTCGCCTTATATGCAAAGGGGGACGGAGAGGGGGGGTCGCCGATTAAATGAAGCGGCCTCGCTGTGGATGTACTGTGTCTTGCGACACTGCTTCTGACCCAGGGCGGTGGGCAGGGTGCAGGGATGACCCGTCATCCAGGAGGTGCTCAGATGAGAGGAAGGGTGGGAGGGGTGTGGAGTGTATTTAGGGATGAAATGGGTGGGAGTGTTTTTATGCCTTTCCCTTTTTGGCTACCTCCCTTGGAAGGGGGAAAAAGCCTTGGTATATGTATGTATGTATGCTTATAAGGGAGACTGGTCTATAGTTAGTTGGATTTTCCTTGTCCCCTCCTCTATATATTGGTACAATATTTGCATTTTTCCAATCTTGTGGTACCTTTCCTTCTTTGAGTAATCGATTATCTGGTATATTTTGTCTGTTAGTTCATCCATACATTCTTTTAATATCCAGTTTGGTAATTCCATCTGGACCATGTGATTTTCTGACAGGGTTTTTTTATTCGGGCCCTTAATTCCTTCTGTGTCACATTTATTTCTTTCATTAGGGGGATCTTTATGTCCTTCCTCACAATTTTGTGTACTTTCAATTGTGAATACAGATTTGATTTTTTTTTTCATAATTTCAGCCATTTCTACATCTATATATTAATTATTCCTTTGAAGCAATTTTACTATTTCTTGTTTATATTTTAGTTTACCATTCACATACTTGTAGAATAGTTTAGGTTGGTCCTTGCATTTTTCTATTATGTCTTTTTTTTTTATAGCCTCTCTTTTCTTCCCTGCATATTTTTACATATTCATTTCTTAGTTTGATATGTATTTGCCACTTTTTTTTTTTCTCTCTCTCCTTTTTTCCATCTTTTCCAAGCTTTGTCTCTTCTATCTTTGGCCTCACTACATTTTTTGTTGTACCAGCATGTAATGTACACCTGTTCTTGCTTCTGTTTTGGTACATATTTGTCTATTCCTTCATTATAAATTTCTTTAAATATGTTCCATTTCTCTTCCATCTTTGTTTCTTCATTTAAGAAATTTTCCCAATTTACATTTTTAAAGAATTTTCTGAGTTTCTCAAAATCCATTTTGTTTGTAGTCTTCCTTATCTATGTTTCTCATTTCTTCTCAAATCAATTAGTTCTTTTAGTTTGAACTCTATTTGTATGTGGTCATTTTTCCCAATTGGTGTCTTGTATTCCATTTTATCCACAATTTTAGGCTCTGACGTATAAATATTAAATCTAGTCTCGATGGTTCTTCATTGTTTCTATATCTGGTATTTTCCGTTACCCATTGAGTCATTGTGTATTCAATGGTCATATCCAGTATATTTCCCCAGAGGTCTTCTCCACCTTTCACTGTCATTTCTTCCCAACATATTTCCTCTGAGTCACCCATAATTACTATGTTTCCTCCTTTTGTAATTCAATTAATACATTCTTTGTGTCTTCCAACATTTTAGAATTATCACTGTCCAAGACTGTGATTTTGGGGGCACATATTACATATTTTCTACTTTTCATATCACTGTTTTAAACTTTTATCATAATTCCACATTATTTTTTCCTTATGTCATCTTTCTTAGTAAGAAACATGATTCCTCCACCCTGTTTCTCCATTCTATTTTTCACCCAAGATAGACTTTGTCCCACAGTATTTGGTGGTATTGGACCTTTTAATTTCATCTCCAAAATTCCCATTATGTCTGGTTTCTCTACTGCCAAATAGTCATTTAATTCGTTTAGTCCTGAAATCATGCCATCTATGTTGGTATATGTTATTTTTCATTTTTTCATTTCTCTTCCTTTTTTTGTTTGTTCCCCCCCCCTTTTTTTTTTTTTAATATACCATTTTCTCAGACTCTGGTCTAGTATTCTAAAAAAAAAAAAAAAAAAAATCTTTTCAGTCTCCATTTTTATCACATTTTTTTTCATTTGCTTCACTTCTAAGTGACTTTTCCTTTTTTCCTCATTGCTCCTTTCTTTTTTCACCCATACATTTTTGTGACTTTTACTATTTGCTAGCTTTGCTGTTTTATAGTACTTTTTCTGATATCATTTGAGACCTTAGTTTGATTTTTAGTGGACTATATTGTTTTTATTTAGAGTACTGCCCCATCCTATGTACCTCTTCTATCTCTTTGTCCATTATCTGTCCCTCCTCTTGTATCTCTTTCAGAATTGCTTTTGCAATTTCTCTTTTTCACTTTGGTATCTAGGTACATTAAGTTTTCTTTAATAACATAAGCTACAATGCACTTTTTTTATCCACTGTGCCTCTGATCCAATTTTCTTTTTCCGTAATTACTTTAATTACCGCTTCTTTAGCATTTTCTTCCACTTGTTGCTGTACTATTTATTTTTTTATTTTTTTATTTTTTTCTTGTTCTACTTTCCATTGATATTTTTATTTCTTGGAGATCTGTCTCGTTAATTGTTCCTCCAACTTTCTCAGTCATCATTTGTATTTGTTCTTTCACTTCTTTTTTCAAAGGCTCATTTTTGTTTTTATCATCATTTTTCATTCTTTCATTTTCACTTCTGACCATGCTTAATTCCTCTTTTAAATCATTAAGCTCCCTGTTAGTCTTGTCAATAGCTCTTAGTTGGTTCACTTCTGTGTACATTGCCCTGTATTCGGATTTCAGATCCATTAGTTCCTCTATCAAATCAGCAATATCCCCGATTTCTTAGGACATTTTTATACCTAGATTCTCTTTCCAATTCTAAACCTCTACCTAATATTCCACTTTACTTTATACATACATATACCAAAGGCTTTTCCCCCCTACATGGGGGGTAGCCAAAAAGAAAAAGGCATAGAAACCACTCCCACCCATTTTATTTCCTATATATTCCACTCCCCTCCACCCTCCTCCCTCCTTTCCTTTATAAACCTTGAAAATACATTATCCAATCTTTGTGTAGGTTTCGGGATATCAATGATACAACATTTCTTAGGTATTACCCCCAGTGGTGATTCCACTCTGCTTACGTCCAAACATCCCTTTGTTGGTTCACCTTTTCGTCTTTCTCCATTATCGTTCTCCATTTTGTGTATTTAACACTAATGCTGACTCTATTTTATCATTTTGGTCATTTGATAAATATAACTCACTTTCCACACATAAGAACAACTAGATTGTTTCCTTCAAACTTATTGAAAAAGTGCTGTACATCAGAGTGCGTTTCTAGCCGTCCATTCCAGCCTGTGTGTGGTTCACCATGGTCTTGAATCATGTGTTGGACTTGTGATTGACAGCTCTTTCCCTCTTGGAAGAGAGCTCATATATGACTGATCTATGGGTACCTTACACACACACACACACCCAACTCCCTGCCCACAAGAGTTGGAGTAATGACTCAGCACAGCAATACTGAAATTATTTCAGCCCAGGGCAAGATTCGAACCCAGACTGTCATAGTGGCAGGTGGGAACTCTACCATTGCACCATGAGTCGTGTAGTGTATTTACCTAGTTGTATTTTACAGGAAGGGGAGCTATGCTCGTGGTGTCCCGTCTTCATAGCTCATTTTATCTAAACTATTTTTAAATTCATGTATTGTTTTTGCACACACTACTTTCTCATCTAACTTGTTCCAACTGTCTATTACTCTGTGAGGAAAGCTGTTCTTTTTCAGATCTCTTCTATAGCTGTCTTTCTTGATTTTCTTTCCGTGTCCTCTTGTATTTCTATCATCCCATTTTATTAGATCCTCTCTATCAATAATTTCTATGCCATTCATGATTCTGTAAATAGCTATCAAATCTCCTCTCTCTCTTCTTTGCTCTAGTGTCTGTAGCTCAAGTTTTGCTAGTCTCTCTTCATATGATATTTTTGATAGTGTTGTTGCCAATTTTGTAATTGCTCTTTGTGTTCTTTCAAGTTGTTTTATACATTTTTTTGTACTTGGTGACCACATCGTTACTGCATATTCCAATCTTGGTCTTATCAGAGTGATAAGTATTTTCTTCACCATTTCTTCATCCAGGTATGTAAATGCCACTTTGAGTGTTCTTATTGAATTATAAGTTTCACCAAAAATCTTATTTATTTGTTTCTCAGGTGACATATTATTCATAACAATGACTCCCAGGTCCTTATCATTTTCAACTTTTTTAATACTTTCTTCTCCCAATTTATATGATCCTGTTATTCTGTTTTTGCTTTTTCCAAATTCAATTATACTACACTATTTAGTATTGAACTCCATCTCCCACTTCCTACTCCATTCCCAGACTTTATTTAGATCACTCTGTAGTGATTCACAATCTTCTTCCATGTTCACTTTTTTTTCATAGTTTTGCATCATCTGCAAAGAAGCTCATATAACTTTCGATTTCTTCATCCATATGATTAATATATATAGCAAACATTATTGGGGCCAAAACTGTTCCTTGTGGAACACCACTTATTACTTCATCCCAATTTGAGTGTTTGTCTCTTATCACTACTCTCATTTTTCTTTCTTGCAAAAAGTCTTCCATCCATTTAAGCAGTTTGCCCTGTATTCCTCCTTCAGTTTCTAATTTCTTAAGCAACTTCTTATGTGGTACTTTGTCAAAAGCTTTTTTTAGGTCTAGAAATGCACAATCAGCCCATCCATCTCTTTCTTGTATTATATCTATTAGCCTTGAATAGAAATATATTAAATTGGTGACGCATGATCGTCCTTGTCTGAATCCAAATTGCCTTGGATTTAGCACTTTTTTTTATTTTTTTTTATTTTACCCATCTACTTTTGACAATTCTTTCACAAATTTTTGCTATTGTACTTGTTAGAGAGACTGGTCTATAGTTGGTAGGGTCTTCTTTATTTCCCCCTTTATATATAGGTACTATATTTGCTCTTTTCCAATCTTCTGGAACTTTTCCAGTTCATTCCTGCATTCTTTCAGAATCCAGTTTGCTATTTCATCTGGTCCATGCGATTTTCTGACATCAAAATTACTCGGTATTTCAACTCTTTGTCTTAATTTCTCCAAATCTTGTTTGTTTTTCAGTTTGTTTACAAATCTTTAAAATAATTTTGGTTGATCTTAACATTTTTCTATGACATCTTTTTCATATTTTCTCTTTTCCTCTCTCCACGCTTGTTCATATTCATTTCTATAACAAGTATATATTTTCCATTTTTCAGATCTTTTGCTTTTCTTCAATTTGGTCCAAGCTTTATCTCTTTTGTCTTTTAACTCCCTACAACTTTATTTGTACCAGCACTTTACATATTCTTATTCTTGTTTTTGTCTTCGGACATACTTTTCCACTCCTTTTTTATAAATTTTTGTCAAAATATTCCATTTCTCTTCCACTATTGTTTCTTATTTGTATATTCCTTCCCAGTTTTCTTTTTGAAAGAATTATTTTATTTTATCAAAGTATTTTTCATACATCATTCTTCCTTTTCTATATTGTTCATTTCTTTTCATGTATTTTTCTTCATTTAGTTCCAGTTCAATCAATATGTGGTCACTTTTACTTATTGGTGTTTTATATTCAATCTTTTCCACTATTCTAGGTTCAGATGTGATTATTAGGTCTAGTGTCGATGGTTCTTCTTCATTTCTATACCTAGTGTTCTGTATCCACTGTGTCATTGTATGGTCAATAATCATCTCAAGTAGAACATTTCCCCATGAGTCTTCACCCTTTACTGTCATCTCTTCCCAGCAGACTTCTTTGCAATTAAAGTTGCCCATCATAACTATTCTTCCTCCATCTTCCATTATCTAATTTAATGTTATCCTTGTGTCTTCTAACATACTTTTATGTTCACTCTCTTCCCACGAGGCTGTTTTGGAGGCACATAATTTATCACAAACTTTCTGCTCTTCTTATCTCTGTCTTCCACTTCAATCATAATCATCTCTACTGTATTCTTTCCATATGTGACACACCTCACGTTTATATCCTTCTCAGTCAGGAACATAACACCACCCCCTTGTTTTGTCTCTCTGTTTCTAATCCAATAATTATATGCATCATGTCCTACACTGTTGGGTGGTAGTGGACCTTTTAATTTTGTTTCTACAATTCCCATTATGTCCGGTCCTTTTTCCTTCAGATAATCATTCAGCTCATTCAATCCTGTTATTAATCCATCTATATTTGTGTAAAACACTCTTAGTTTTCTGCCACTTCCATTGTATTCTCTGTTTCCCTTTTGTTTTTCTCTAGTTTGTCATATTTTCTTACTTTCATATTCACTACTCTTCAATAGAATTTCTCTCTTTCTGAATCTGTTCTCTTCTTGTTTTTTTCCTTAGCTTCATGTCTTCATTTTTTCCTCCTCTCTTCATTTCTCTTTTTATCCATACCTTTTTATATTGTTCACTTGCTGCTAGTTTCCCTGTTTTTTGCTAAGATATTCTCTGCCGTCGTTTGTGACCTGAATTTAATCTTAATTGGTCTGGTCTTATCTGTACTATACTTTCCGAGTCTTCAATTTATTTCATGATTTCAGGTTCATCTTCCTGAACTAATTCTAGTAAACTGCTTACTTTTCTTTTTCCTCATTGATTCTTTTGGTTCTACTTAGGTTATGTTTCTCTTCCATTCCTAATATAATTATACATTTCTTTTTATCTGCTAAGTCTCTTACTATATTCTCCTTCTGTCTCATCACTTTAATAACTGAGTCTTCAGTTTGTTCTTTCATTTGCTGTTTAATTATGTCAGTAAATGCAACTTTCTGTTTTGGATTTTTTTCCAACCCTGTGCTTCTTTTGCTATGGCCTCTTTGTTGTCTTTATTATTCCTCTTTAATTCTTCATTCTCCTATTTTACTTCTTTTAACTGTCTTTTTAATTATTCTATTTCATTAGTTAAGTTTTTGTTCACCTTCTCTAGTTCTTCCAATTTTTCAACTCTCTGCGCAATCTTTGCTATGTTACCAAACCTATTCTCCCAATGTTCGGTCATTTGTTCAAGTTTTTCCTCTAGTCTTGCTAATCGGGGGAGGTTGGTATCTGCACCCCCCTCATTAAATCCCTGGAAATTATTATCCTCACCTTCCATTGTGCTGTTATTTATATTTCTAATCTTTACATTTTTGTTAATCCCTTCACCAAAATCATCGGTCCTTCTCTTGTTTACAAGACGCCTGGCCTCCTGGACCAAGTCCTCCCCTTCCTCATTTCCTTGCATTTCCCTCAGTAATCCCTCCCCTTCTCCTTTTTCCTCACTTTCCCACTACACCACGAGCTTTCCCCTTACCTGTAAATACAATAAGGTACTTTGCATTGAGATCCACAAAAATTTCACTCCTTCTTCAGAACTCCAATCTTCGCCGTCCATCCGACGAAAGTGTGTGTGTTTGTGTGTGTGTGTGTATGTTAAACAAAGGGTGGCAACAAAGATGATCCAAACTCTAAACAAGACATTTGAGGTAAGATCAAACTGGGATTTCATATATTGTAATAGGGAAGAGAATGAGACATGTTAAAGCTTAGATCAGAGACATGTGTGGAAGAAATTGTCGGAGGATTTGGTGGTGTGGTATGAAAGATCAACAAGAGGTCATAATGAAAAATTGAAAAAGCATGTTTGAATGTAAGGAAATATAGCTTTCCACATAGACCTGGAATAAATTAGATGAAAATGTATTCCAGGCTAACAACAGTAATGAATTTAAGGCAAAGTTTGATGAGTGGAGGCAGAGATGAAGCCTTATGAGCATGGTTCCATCCTTATACATACATATACCAAAGGCTTTTTCCCCCTACACAGGTGGGTAGCCAAAAAAGAAAAAGGCATAGAAACCACTCCCACCCATTCCATTCCCTATATATTCCACTCCCCTCCACCCTCCTCCCTCCCTCTTTTCTTGGCACCTCCTGGATGACGGGTCATCCCCCCATGCAGATAAATACTTGCACATACACACAAGCAAACCTCCAGACTAACATGTAAAATTTGAGCTCCCAAGAAACATATTAAAAGTGGAATGTCTCAACATTGTTGCATTAGTAGGATACCTAGGTTGCATTAAATGGGAAAAGGAGTGCTCATGGATACCCGAGATGGTTAAATTACAGCGTAAATGGTGAGTATTGAAGAAAAATTGAAAATAATGACAGTTCAATTGTGGCGGAGCATTGAATCATAATGTAAACACATACCCAGAGCCATCTATCGGTGCAAGACCAAAGCATAATGTAAATATGAGCTTCAGGTCGCCTAGGGGTACAAAAAGATTTCTTGTAGTTGTGATGAGGGACATTTTTCTAGATTCAGTGGGTATGAAAAGACTTCTTAGTAGGATTATAGACAGAGAAGATGAGACTTACGAACATATCAAGAAAGCAAGAGACTTAACGATTTATGGAATGCGAATCAAGAAATAAACAAAGAAGCAAGTGACTTAAAAAAATAAATACTGAAATAAAAGAAGAGGTAACTGCACTAAGAACTAGCCAAGTTAAAATGTGAAAATGAATGGTTGAAAAATAATTACAACACTAATAATGAGACCATATAGAGGTAAATGAACAGATAAAGGCAATGACCATAAAAATTGGAAAAAAAAAACCATAGAGGATGATTTACAACTCGGGAAATATGGAAAAGAGACCAAGAAAAAAGGTAATTTTTAAAGAAATAGTTAATCAACAAATGTAGGAGAATGCAGAGGATGCAGTCATTAAAGAAAAAAAATTAGAGATGCAGTAGACAAAAAAAGCTCAAGTGGTTGGGAAATGTGGAGTTCCAGGAAAGAATTGTAGTGGAGAGTTGATGGAGTAGATGTGTCTAGAGAGTTGATAGCAAATACAGTGTTTTGGAAGAAAGACTAGCATAAGTACACATGGGAGAGGGTGGTAGATAGAGCGTTAATGGACTATGTAGTGGTAGACAGGAGTATAATAGGAAGAGTTAAGGATGTACATGTGCTAAGGGGAGAGAGTGGGGGAATATCAGACCATTTTTTGGTGGAAGGTAAGTTGAGAGTAGAGGATAGATGGAGAAAGAGGAAAAGGACAAGGTAGGGAGGTGCTTAGAGTGAACTCTTTAAATGAAAAGGAGGAGTAGTACAAGAAGCTGAGAGGGAAGTGAAGGATAGAGTAGAGCTAGGAGTGGAGGAGGAATGGGAATGGTTCAAGGAGGGAGTCACAAAGTGTGCAAAGATGGTGTGTGGAACAAGAAGGATGGGAGGAAATAGAATGAAGGGTAGTGAGTGGTGCGATGATGAAACAAAGAAGGTTGTAGAAGAGAAGAAGCAAGCTTTCACAGATTGGTTACAAAATAGGATGAGGGAGTCTTATGAGAGGTACAAAGAAAAGAGAAGTAAAGCACAAGGTAAAGGAAGCAAAGAGGAGAGCAGATGTGAAATGGGGTAAGTATATGACAGAAAATTTTGAAAGTAATAAGATGTTTTGGAAAGAAATTAGAGAGGAAGAGGAGGCGAATCAAGGAGAGAAGAAAAGTCAAAAGGTGTAGATGGAGAGATGATAATGGAAGAGAAAGCAGTAAGGGGAAGATGGGCAGAGTATTTTAGGGAGTTGCTAAATGTGAAGGAGGATAGGGAGGGAAAGATAGTTGCAATGGGAAGTGCTAAGAAAATGACCGTGATGAGTGAGGAAAATGGAAGAGAAATAAGAAAGGATGAAGTGAAGGCAGCAGTTAAGATGATGAAAACAGGTAAGGCACCTGGGTTGGAAGGATGACATGCAGAATGTCTAAAAAAAAGAGGTACAGTGATGGTGGACTGGCTGGTAAGGTTATTTAATGTTTGCTGGAGAGAGGGTAGAGTGCCGTAGGACTGGAGGAGTACCTGTATAGTTCCACTTTACAAGGGAAAAGGGGACAAGTGTGAGTGTAGTAGTTTCAGAGGGATTAGTTTGTTAAGTGTAGTTGGGAAGGCTTGGGTGGATCATGATTGAGTGGATTAGGAGAGGAACAGAGGGAGTAATTGGTGAGGAACAGTGTGGATTTAGGACAGGTAGAGGTGTAGATCAAATTTTTGTAGTAAGACATATGTGAGAAAGCTATAGGAAAAGGTAAGGATGGTTTTTGGGCTTTTATGGACTCTGGAAAAGGCTTATGACAGGGTAGTCAGGAAGGCACTGTGGGAGGTTTTGTGGAGATACAGGATAGGAGGAAAGCTTCTAGGCATTGTCAAGAGTTTTTATAAGAGTAGTAGAGCATGTGTCAGGATTAGAAATGGAGAGAGTGAGTGGTTTTAGGTAAAGGTGGGACTTCATCAGGGATGTGTTATGTCACCCTGGCTGTTTTACTTATACATGGATAGGGTGGTGGGTCAGGGATTGGAGACATTTAAAGAAAATGGAGAAAAGTGGGAGGTGAGCCAGCTGTTGTTTGCGGATGACACTGCGCTTGTAGCAGGATCAGAGGAGGGATTGAGGAAGTTGGTGACAGGGTTTGGGAGTGTGTGTGAAAGAAGAAAGCTGAAGATAAATGTGGGTAAAAGTAAGGTGATGAGATGTACAAAGGGTGAAAGTGGCAGCAGACTGGAAGTGAGCATTAAGGGAGAGCGACTGGAGGAAGTGGATACCGTATTTTCCGGCGTATAGTGCGCGACTTTTTTTCCGTTGGAAGGGCCTAGAAATGGGGGGTGCGCATTATCTACGGCCTACGATAAAAATTCTGCGGCTGTGTGTGTAATTTTTTTTCTCAACAACGTGACGATGTTGGCCGTCACAAAATCGGGAGGCACACTTCTCCGTGACGTTCCGTGAGAACAAGAAGAACAGCCATGGTGACATGAAAGAATACGCCAGCATGGGCTACCGTATATAAATATTTGGTATAGGTAGGTATCTATCGAATCTTATTTTTCATGTTTAAATAGGCCTAAACACCATGAAACATGATCAATATTCATGATATTTCCCCATGTTCACAGCATCCTAGTTTGAATTTTTATGTTGGCTTTGTTGCTTCACTTTAGGTATGGTACAAATTCCGTTGCGGCCGTTCATAAAATCATGTCAAACACCTGACTACAACACCCTCTTTCGGGAGTTATATTAACTAAACGTCACCTCGATGAGAGACTGTCCTATTTCACCACTGTCATTGCAGGTTCAAAGCTAAAACGAAACAGTCTGTAATTTGTTTCAGTATTAAATAAAAAAAAATAAATAAAAAAATGGTGAAGACGAATTATTTCCTCAAGATATAAAATGAACATTTTCTGTAAAAATCCCGAAATTTTTCTGTATATTTTACTTTCAATAAACTTTTTTAGATCATATTTCCAAACTATTTAAGCTACAAAGTAATAAGGGACCAACGCACAACATGAGTCATATACCGGTACATGTAGTTCCGACTTTTTCTTAGTTGTGTCCTGATTGATGCCTAAACTGACACTTAATTTAGTGACAAATCAACAGATTTCCCAGCGGTGGCTCTAGCCAATGAAAAATACTTCTCCATGTAACCTCGTTCACATGATATAAATACCGAGGTAAAACTGCGTTATAGACAAATGCGATCGGGCATGCGCGTTATACGTCGGTGCGCGCTATCTGTGTACTGAAATAACGAAGTGCATGGGTGCGCATTTTAAGCCGGAAAATACGGTAGTTTTAGATACTTGGGTGCAAATGTGGCAGGAAAGGGTGGAGTGGAGGTAGAATGTAGATTGAGAGAAGCGAGTAAATGCCTTGGTGGATTAAAAAGTGTAATGAGGAATAGACATTTGGGAATGGAGGCTAAGAGGAGATTGTATGAAGGAGTGATTGTGGCCACAGCACTGTATGGGGCAGAAACATGGAATATAAGAGAGGAAGAGAGAAGGAGTTTGAATGTGTTTGAGATGAGGTGTCTGAGAAGTATGATGGGGGTTACTAGGCTGGATAGAGTGAGAAATGAGGTGAGGAGAACAGGGGTGGCAATGGAGTTGGGAGATAGGGTTGATGAAAGAGTATTAGGATGGTTTGGACACATGGAAAGAATGAGTGAAGAAAGACTAGTAAAAGAGGTATGGAGGGAATGAACATGAGGGGACATCCTAGGATGAGATGGATGGATGGGGTGAAGGGGGCTTTGGGGAAGAGGGGAATGTCTGTTGAGGAAGGACAGAAGACGGGTGAATGGAGAATGGTTGTATATGGATGATGCTGTGATACATGAGGTGGAATGGGTGGGGGGATGGGGGTTGAGTTAGTGTGTGTGAGAAAAATTTGACACAGCCCGAAGGGATTTCTCCCCGCCCTCTCCTTGTATGCATGGGGGGACGGAGAGGGGGGGTCGCCGATTTAATGAAGCTGCCTTGCTGTGGATGTGCTGTGACTTGCGACACTGCCTCTGACCCAGGGCAGTGGACAAGGTGCAGGGATGACCCATCATCCAGGAGGTGCTAAGATAAGAGGGAGGGGTGGAGTGTATTTAGGGATGGAATGGGTGGGAATGGTTTTATGCCTTTTTCCTTTTGGCTACCTCCCTTGTAAGGGGGAAAAAGCCTTGGTATATGTATGTAAGAACAATATTTCCAAATGTAGCCACTTCTTTCAATTGCCCCAAAAGGTAAAAGCGATGGTAAACTTTTGGCAATTATACCTACCTTGATAGGTCCAGCCCTATACTCAGAAGCTCCTGTAGTCAGAAAGCCCAGTAATTGGAAAGCCCACAAGTCAGAAGGCCTGCTATTCAAAAAATTGGTAAGATAAACGGTAGCCAATAAATAATTGCTAAGGAGATTTTTCAGTCTCGACCCAAGAAATATAGGAGAAAGGGTAGTTAAGCATGTAGAAACTCCAAGCAGAATATGGATGGTCTTTGACTTCATTGAACCATTTCCTATATATGAATATAAAGTACTAGCTTATTGTATATCCTGAGTGCCATTGGAGTAAAATATAATTCATATACTTCAGAAGATATACTTAATAGAATATATAAAATATAATTCATGAAATATACTAACCTAACCGTAAGTTCTGCAAGTTACAGCAGTCCTCTTGATTTAAATGATAACAGAAAAAAGAAAAGAAAAAAAAAGATCTGACTACTGGGCCTTCGGAATATAAGGCTGACTCCACCTTGATAACCTTGGGGCCCAGTCCAGAGGTTGAGTGTCACCATATGCTAATGTTTATCATTGGTTGAATTAATCCAGTATTTTGTGTTTACTAATCTCCAATTGGGAACATGGAGACGGGACAGAAAAGATCCGGTGGGAAGCAGTGATGATTGTCAAAAACAACAGTGAATTACATGACTGGGTGAAGGTAAAGCCAAAGTAATAAATCTGAACTAGAATCAGGGAAAAAGAAGTTACTTCATGTTAGCACATGCCCTCCCATTACATGAGTCAAATATCAAGTAATGTTGAATATGTCCTTTCACCCATGGAAAAAGATTGGACAAAATGACAATATAACCCCGTCAAGAGATTGTAATCATAAAGAGGTTAATTGGGAGGAAGAGGAAGCAAATGGAATTGAATGTTTTTGGGGATAAACTCTGATAAATGTTGCTATAAATAAACTATCCATTAAGTAAAAATGTATTAAGAATGATAAGAGATAACATACCTATGAGAATGTACATACTCCAAAGAACATGAAACTTTTTTTAAAGTGTATGTACCCCACATGAGAAAATGACCATGTAGCTTTTGAGTTTCAATTGACAGGTGGAGATGAGTCAAGAAATGACAAGGGAGCTGCTATTTTGAGATATTTGTTAACTTAGTTTTCTTGTTCTTAACAGACTAGAAAGAATTCACAAATACAAGAGGCAGAAAAGAAAAAAAATTATTTGAGAAGTGTGGTGGAAGTTATGAGGATGGAAAATGAGTTGGCAGATGGGGTTGATGAAAGAATACTTGGATGATTTGGACACATGGACAGAATGGGTAAGGAAAAACTATCAAAAAAGTGTGGAAGGCAGAGTTGGATTGGGTGAACTTGGAGAGGAAAACCAGGAATGAAATGAATGGGGTGATGGAGGCCTTGAGTGAAAAAATAATTTCTGTTGTGCAGAGAAAGGCAAAAGTAAGAGGTGTGAATGGAAATTTTTAGTGATTAGACTATAAATTGAGACAGGCTGAAGAGATTTCTCCTTTTCTCCATTTAAACACAAGGGGACAAGGAGGAAGGGCCAACAAGTAAATGAAGTGGTGGATTCCTTCTGTGGATGTGCCTTGTCTTGCTGCATTGCTTGTCCACAATGAGCTAAGATTAAGAGAAAACGGGTGGTGGGTGTGACTTGGCTGGCTACCTCCCTTATGAGAGGGAAGAATCCTTTGGTGTGTGTGTGATTCACCATGGTCTTGGATCACGTGTTGGACTCGTTGGAACTCGTATATGAATTATCTATGGGTAATACTGTGACATTACACACACACACATAGGAGCAACAGTGGCGCATAAAGAACAACACGTCGAATCGCAAAGCAAAATCGACAGATCAATTGCGAACTCTTAAGATAAAACATACAAAAATCCTAGTGAATTTCCACGCTTGTGTGCTGGGTAGCACTGATCAAGCCTTACCTGGACTACACATTTCAGTAAAACAGGTTATCAAAATTTTTATTGATTTACTATTTACCTGTTTGTTTATTACTTAACTATACCTATGCATTTACTTATGCATTTTATTTATTTACATCATTATAGTTTTTATTTATTCGTTTATCATTATTATTATTTTTTCGCATCCGACCTAGATATGGACCAAAAGGTCCCCTGTCGGCATGTTCCACCTTTGTAATCCCTTTGTACACTCAAACACATACATGAATTTAAAAGCAAACTAAACAATGCGAGATACAAAGGCGGGGTACCATAAGCGTAGATCCCCTTCCCGTAAGATACAACTGGGTAAATACACACAACTCCCCGCCCACGGGAGTTGGAGTAACGGCTTGTAGAGTAGCGGTTGCGAACACTACCACTGCGCCGTCGAACCGTGTGTACGTGCGTTTGCGTGTGTTTAATATATATATATATATATATATATATATATATATATATATATATATATATATATATAACACACAGGAACCCACAGTCGGAGAAAGAATAAACTTCGAATAAAGAATAATCCTATATTTCGGCTATCAACTGTAGCCCTCTTCAGGAAAGTACATAAGAAAGAGAACAGAGGGGACTTATAAACTACAGTAAGAAGAGATGTGGACAGTTGACCTCACTCAGACGCGGGGCTAACTGGGGTGGCGGAGGAGGGAGGGGGTGAGGAGAGGGGAGGATGTAAAGTCCGCACTAGCTTATTTATTGCTGCGCGTGAGATAATGTCAGGTGTCCACTGCCCTTTAGAAATATTAATATTAGGGCATTCCTCAATTAATGCTGATTCGACTATTTTCCTCCTGAAACCACAGGAGGAATGCCCTAATATTAATATTTCTAAAGGGCAGTGGACACCTGACATTATCTCACGCGCAGCAATAAATAAGCTAGTGCGGACTTTACATCCTCCCCTCTCCTCACCCCCTCCCTCCTCCGCCACCCCAGTTAGCCCCGCGTCTGAGTGAGGTCAACTGTCCACATCTCTTCTTACTGTAGTTTATAAGTCCCCTCTGTTCTCTATCTTATGTACTTTCCTGAAGAGGGCTACAGTTGATAGCCGAAATATAGGATTATTCTTTATTCGAAGTTTATTCTTTCTCCGACTGTGGGTTCCTGTGTGTTATCTACAAATGTGCTACTACATTTCTATTTAGATATATATATATATATATATATATATATATATATATATATATATATATATTTCATATGTGTGTATCTACCATCGGGTGACTGAATAAGCTAAGGTCAGTGGTCTACAGATGGAATAAGTGTGAGACTGACTCATTAATATCTAAAGATAAGGTGGTCATTGGAGATAAGCATATTGAAATGCAGGATATATCGGTAATCTTTAAATAGATATGTCAGAGAAGAAAAATAAAGGAGGCTGTCAATAATAAGATTATAGGAAAACGAGGGAGAAGACTTTCAAATCAGCGTGAAAAAAATAAACTTGGTCAATATTATGTCATTTAGATATTTATGAGCAGATATAATGGAGGAAGATGGCATGGGAAAGAAATATGATCATAGAATGCCGGAAGCAAGGAAAACTAAGTTATTGATGATCGAATGAAAAAGTAACTAACAAAAGGACAGGTAGGCATTGTTGAGAATGCCCTAGAAGTCGCGTTGCTCTGCTGACTTGGACTGTGGATTTTGAGGTTACTTACCAATAACCTTGGGTTTCTCTGACAAGGAATCTGCATCCTCGAGGTCTCAATTCGGAGGCTGCGTTTCCAAGTGGAGGTGTGGGTATAATTAATTAAAAAATCTTTGTAATCAGTCGCATAGCCAGGACCAAGCAGGCCCTAATGCAAAGCACATTTGTTGCACATCAGCTGGACTTGTGGATTTCACCACAATGTACTCAAACGGAATATACTATTCGTTAGGTAACTCAAAATCCTTATCACTCAGTCTGCAGAAACATTCCATTTTGCCTTGAAGCAACGGGGAACTCTGCCTGCGCAGCATGATTTGACCCAGGAGTGATGGGGTGGCGGATGGGAGGGAGGGGGTGTCATCCATCGATTGAAGAGATGAGGTTGCTAAAAGTCGATGCCTCACTAGACCACGCCACTGTTTGCCATCATTTCGCTTCGAAAGCACGCCAGTGATGGTCTGAAATGTTGTTATTTTTCTTTCCAATGTACCATGCTCTCCCACCTAGAATGTTAGTCATGGAATGCAGTTTCAAGCGTGTCCGGCCGAAAACAGAACTTTGGTCAGGGGTTCTCAACATTTTTCCCATTACGCACCCCGAGAGTCATCACACCATCGATCCGTATCCACATTAACCAGACACAGAATACAGAATGGCAATATATTAAGACTGATTAAATATACTCGTACACTGATATTGCAATAATAACAAGATAGTTCAAATTGTTATGACTGTTCATCAGTTCAGCATAAACAGAGAAATAAAAGACGATATACAATGTTCTCTCTCTGCAGATTTGAATGAGTAATCTTTCGCTAGTCATCTAAGTACATCTGTAAACCGTCCCGCGAGCCCCAGGTTGAAAATATCTCACTTTGGTGGCAGAAATGAATGCCTAAAGTGGGAATATGTCTCGCATTCTATTTGGCAGACAAACAGTCCCATAGATAACCAGAACGAAACATTGAAGGATTATCTTGGATGTCCCTAGGGATCGCCTGAAATGCGTCGTGTTATATATATATATATATATATATATATATATATATATATATATATATATATATATATATATATATATATATGTATGTATGTATATGCAAAATAACCACAGGAGAAGGGAAACTTGTAGACAGTAAGTAATTAATATAGGAAAGTACTGTCTACAAGTTTCCCTACTGGTTATTTTGCATTTTTTGTATCACGGTGATGTGATTGCTTGCAATATATAATATATATTTATATATGTAATGTATATATATATATATATATATATATATATATATTAAAAGTGATGGCTAGTTTGGCATTAATTATTTTCTTATAGGTATTTTCCATATACCTTATTATAGATTTATGTTCCTTAGAAAGGAAATTTATGACTTGGCTGTATGTAGTCATATTAGCTAGATCGCGATTTCGGGTTCTAGACCCTTCTTCAGTAGCTATTGGGATGTACTATCTTATAGGATAAGAATTAATCCGATGAGTCTAATAAAAGTTCTAAGTTTTATACTCAACCTGGTAATTTATTTTAAAACCAAGAAAACTAGCCACCTCCTTATTAGAAACGGCCCCCAACAAGAGAAAACGGAACTTCAGAAATCTCATGTCATTTATAGGTTCGTATGTACACGAGGGAACTGTGAAGCCCTCCCCTCCACCTATATTGGCATGACTACAATGAGGTTGTCCCGTCGCCTCTCATATCACCTGACATCTGGAGCCCCTAAAAACCACTTAAAAGAAGCACATGGCATAACACTATCAAGAGAGAACCTAGAGGAAAACACTGAAATTTTGGATTTATGTACTGACGATAGACGGCTCCCAATTTTAGAAGCATTATATATTAAGGAGTTAAGCCCAGTTCTAAATAAACAAGCAGACGACCTTAGAGCCCTCCCAAGCATGAGGCAAACTGGTGCAAATCCAAACACGAGACAACACCACAAACGCCAATATGGGATAATACACCACCAGTGTAAACACGAGACAAAATTCCGCCACAACACGCACCCGGAGGCTCTCCTAGTGCACGTGACATTTCGTCACTGCCCGAAATACCGGATGACTTCCCTTAGTATGATTAGCCAGTTTGAAGGCTTAGTATAAAACTTGGAACTTTCATTAGACTCATCGGATTAATTCTTATCCTATAAGATAGTACATCCCAATAGCTACTGAAGAAGGGTCTAGAACCCGAAATCGCGATCTAGCTAATATGACTACATACAGCCAAGTCATAAATTTCCTTTCTAAGGAACATAAATATATAATAAGGTATATGGAAAATACCTATAAGAAAATAATTAATGCAAAACTAGCCATCACTTTTAATGATATATGCATTAGAGAAAAACTCCTGCCCAAATACACTGATATACATATATATGTATATACATGCATATATATACATATGTATGTATATTTACATATATATACATATATATATATATATACTCGTATATGTGTGTGTATGTAAATAATATATACGTAAATATATATATATATATATATATATATATATATATACTCGTATATGTGTGTGTATGTAAATAATATATATATATATATATATATATATATATATATATATATATATGTATGTGTGTGTGTGTGTGTTTACCTAGTTGTATTTTACGGGAAGGGGAGCTATGCCCGTGGTGTCCCGTCTTCATATCTCATTTTATCTAAACTGTTTTTAAATTCATGTATTGTTTTTGCACACACCACTTTCTCATCTAACTTGTTCCAAATGTCTATTGCTCTGTGAGGAAAGCTGTTCTTTTTCAGATCTCTTCTATAGCTGCCTCTCTTGATTTTCTTTCCGTGTCCTCTTGTATTTCTATCATCCCATTTTATCAGATCATCTCTATCAATAGTTTCTATGCCTTTCATGATTCTCAAATAGTTATCAAATCTCCTCTCTTCTTTGCTCTAATGTCTGTAGCTCAAGTTTTGCTAGTCTCCCTTCATATGATAGTTTTGAATGTGTGTGTGTGTGTGTGTAAATATATAATACATATGTGAATATATATATATATATATATATATATATATATATATGTGTGTGTGTGTGTGTGTGTGTGTGTAACTGCAGAGACAGAATAGTAAAAAGAATAGAAGAGTTATATTAAGAGCTTTACTCATCGAAGCCCGTAGTTCAGTCAGTAAATTCATCTGTAGACGTTAGTAGTGTACCAGAGATTACAAAGATGTAGAATTTGTTATATATATATATATATATATATATATATATATATATATATATATATATATATATATATATATATATATATATATATATATATATATATATATATATACATATATATATAATATGTGATAATGAAACAAGGAAAAGCACCTGGGGAAGATGGTATATCGATAGATCTGTTGAAAGACGCAGGAAAAGAAGTTCATATTAAAATAGCTCGGTTGTACACCCAGTGCTTACGTCAAGAAAGCGTTCCTGAATCGTCGTGCAATGCTATAGTGATTTTGCTTCTTAAAAAAGGAGACCAGAAAGACCTTAGTAACTATCGACCGATTAGCTTATTGTCAAACGTATATAAAGTGTTCTCCAAGATACTTACAAATAGACTGAGTAAAGTTTTAGATGGAAACCATGCAAGAGAACAAGCAGGTTTTAGGAGCGGATACTCAACTGTAGACCATTTGCAGACGATTAACCAACTAATCGAGAAAGCATCAGAATACAATGTACCTGTCAGTTTAGCTTTTTTAGATTACGAGAAGGCCTTTGACTCGGTAGAACAAATAGCAATACTAAACTCGCTACGCAATCAGGGTACAAACGAACAGATCGTGAGGGTTTTAGAAAAGATTCATGCGAAAGGTACCGCTATAATTTGACTACATAAAGATTCAGAAAAAGATCAAGATCAAGAAAGGGGTACGACAAGGCGATACCATTTCACCTAAATTATTACAGCTTGATTGGAAGATATTTTCAGAAGGTTGAGTTGGGAAAAGAAAGGTTTGAAGATTAATGGCGAATATTTGAACCACCTACGATTTGCGGATGACATTATTCTTATTTCAGAAAGAGCAAAAGATTTGCAAGATATGCTGAGTGATCTGAACAAGGAAAGTCTCAAAGTAGGTTAAGAAAAATTAATAAAACCAAAAACAAAGTAATGTTCAACACGAAAGTTCAAAGTAAAGAGATTGTAATGGGACCTTTCGCAGTCAGGCTCGTAGATTCCTATTAGCGCTAGAATTTTCAATTGTCTCGGATTTCACGAGGCAAAGGGGTGACTTAGCTAATTTGGAAACCGATATTTTAAAAAAGATACGCCATAAATTGCCGAATAAGTGTATTTAAAATGAAAAACATGACTCATAATGTTATAATTATTAATTACGGGTGTGTGATAAGGCTTTGTTAATTTAATTATAAGGTAAAACTAAAAATAGGTAATTATTTTTACTGAAGTAACTATGAGCAGTAAAGATAAGAGGATGTTGATTTCGGTTTGTGCATTTTATCTGAGAGTGTTGAAAAATAATGGATATCACTGTCACGTCCTGTATATGAAGATAATCAGTGAGATAAAAAAAAAATAACAGTGGTGGCGGACTTACGAAGTTAACGACATTTTTGTAAAGAATAGCCTGTTAGATCTGCTGGGAGCTATTTTCAAACAAATATGACTAATTTTACGTGTGCCGTGGCAAACCACGTCAGATTAGAAAATATATATATAACTTAAGACAAAGTTTATCGTACCGAAAAAATTAAGTCTTCGATGCAAAATTATATTTTTGATACATTACATGGATTTGCCTATTGCTTGGTGCATTCAAATGAAAGTCTATATCAGTATACGTCCATTGAAGTCGGTAGAAAATAACAAATTGCTTGGCTTGATACAATTATAGGCTGTTTTACAAATATCTGTGATTATAAATAGAGGCTCAAACAATGCTATATGCCGTTTGCAATCATGAAATCAATTGACTTAAATTTCAGACACAATAATGTACAACGATACACCTCTGTAAGCTTATAAAAACTTGCCCAAAAAGTATTTATTTTCCGGCAAGAATTACAAAATATGGCGGTGTCTGGTATCAATTTGCTCACTGCGAAAGGTCCCATTGATGGTGAGAGTCTTGAACAAGTTGAGGAGTATAATCATTTAGGCCAGGCGGTGAAAGTGACAAAGATCATGATAATGAAATAAAAAGACGTATTACAATTGGT
>NC_134820.1:6564848-6572348 GCF_046742065.1 Oratosquilla oratoria | reverse complement strand
ATATATATAAATATATATATATATATGTGTGTGTGTGTGTGTGTGTGTGTGTGTGTGTGTGTGTGTGTGTGTGTGTGTGTGTGTGTGTGTGTGTGTGAGTATACTATGGCAGGAGTTTCTCCCTCTGGCAAGAAACGTAGATAATAGAATGATGATAATTCGCAATTTTCTTGTTAACTTGCTCAATACAGCGAACAACGCGGCGTACTTCAAGAGCCAGTCTGTCCGAAGATTAACAAAGAACATTACAACACTGAGGCAAAGTCAAACAAGTAGAGATTTTGGTATCAACGTATCGAAGTTATAGAACTTCATTCTCAAGGTACAATGAATACATTACAAGAATCCATGAAGACATGTTCAGGAAAATGTTACATATTATGAACATAGGAGAGGTGACAAA
This sequence comes from Oratosquilla oratoria, assembly GCF_046742065.1. Lineage (NCBI taxonomy): Eukaryota > Metazoa > Arthropoda > Malacostraca > Stomatopoda > Squillidae > Oratosquilla > Oratosquilla oratoria. The sequence continues at coordinate 6,571,945 of NC_134820.1, read as the reverse complement.
CAAAAGAATGGAGAATAGGCACAAGGGATTCAACGAATGAAACTAGGAGAGATTTCATCCTTAAATTCCTCGTTATTATTCTCTGTTAGTTTGTTTGTCAGTGTTTTTAATGTCCTTAGCTGATCTATATAAATTGACTCTTGAAATACACCGCCTAGTTCGCTGTATTGAACAAGTTAACAAGGAAATTGGGAAATATCATCATGCTATTGTATACAATATATGTATATATCGTGAGTAACGAAGAGGTGAGGAGAACGGGGATGGAAAGGGAGTTGTGAGATAGGGTTGATGAAAGAGTATTGGGATGGTTTGAACGCATGGAAAGAATAAGTGAAGAGAGATTGGTAAAAGAGGCGTGGAAGGTAGAGGTAGAAGGAGTGAACATGACGGAGCGACCAAAGATGAGATGAATGGGTGGTGTAAAAGGGCTTTGGGGAAGAGGAGAATGTCTGTTGAGGAAGGAAGGGAGAAGGCACAAGATAAGGGTGAGTGGAGAATGGTTGTGTATGGATGATGCTGTGATGTATGGAAGGGAGTGGGTGGAGGATGGGTGAGGGAGTAAGGGACAGAAAAGGGGGGTCGCCGATTAAATGAAGCGGCCTTGCTGTAGATGTGCTGTGTCTTGCTGCATTGCTTCTGAACCAGGGCATTGGGCAAGATACAGGGGTGACCCATCATCCAGGAGGAACCAAGATAAGAAGGAGGGAGGGGGTGAATGTGAGTGGAGTATGCGGGGAGGGAATGGGGAAAAAGCCGTTGGTATATGTATGTGAATATATATATATATATATATATATATATATATATATATATATATATATATATATATACGATATATGTATGTATGCAAAGAAATCACAAAACACACGTGATAAACTATTTTTGCAGAAACCACCGGGAAATTGAAAAAACATACCGAACGTTTTCGTCTATTTAGACATTTTCAAAGGTACAAAAATGCAATGCAGAAAGAAACAATAAATACATAAGAAGACAAGGATACTCGGAGAGGTCCCATGTTACATTTTATCACACACAATTTTGTCAATAATAAAATTGTCCAATTTAAATCAACCCAAACTCAAGTTCATGTTATTTCCAAATTTTCTTTTTATAAAACAAGATTCAATAATATTTCTTTCTATAATATTATTACAAGAAGTAATTATTTTTATAATTTCCCCAGTCAATATTATGACCATAATCCCTTTGGTGGACAAATAATCCACTGGACACTTGCCCCGTTCTAATACTATATTTATGTTGGCCTATTCTTTTTTCTAAGCCTTTGCCTGTTTGGCCTATATGAATAAAATCACTGTTTTTACATGGTATGTTATAAATACATCCTTCTTTACTTCTTGGAGAATTTTTAATTAACAGACTCTATGTTATTATTATCTTTGAATATTATCTGGATAGAAAAGAGGCCAAACGCAGAGTATGGGAGTCCAATATATTTTACGTTTCGCCCAGCAGGGCTTCTGAAGAAGCCCTGCTGGGCGAAACGTAAAATATATTGGACTCCCATACTCTGCGTTTGGCCTCTTCCCTACAGAGCTGTTGCAGTCATTGCTGCCTTTACTCATTATCTGGATACCAAATTTTTTAAAAATACTAGGAAGATGGATTAAATTTTCGTGGTACGGAATTGTTAACATATTTTTATAATTAAATGGTTTGACCTGCGAAGTATTAAGAAAACATTTCCTAGCTTTGATTTTTGTTTTGTCAATAAGATGTTTTGGATATTTAAATTTTTCTCCAATGTCATAAATGAATTGTATTTCTTGATCCAAGAACTCAGGGGAACAAATTCTATAAGCTCTCAGAAATATTGAAGAAAAAACTGACAACTTGGATTTTTGACTGTGATACGAGTAACAATGAATGTACGAAAGGACATTGGTCGGCTTCCTGTAAACGTCAAATTTAAAATATCTTCCACATCGGTAAATATTTACATCTAAAAATGGTAACATATTATTTTCTTCAACCTCTACTGTGAATTTAATGGAATGCACCAAATTATTTAATTCTGACAAAAAAGTATCCAAATGTTGATCATTAGGCCAAAAGAAATATTATTGAATCTTGTTTTATAAAAAGAAATTTTAGAAATAACATGAACTTGAGTTTGGGTTTATTTAAATTGGACAATTTTATTATTGACAAAATTGTGTGTGATAAGATGTAACATGGGACCTCTCCGAGTATCCTTGTCTTCTTATGTATTTATTGTTTCTTTCTGTATTGCTTTTTTGTACCTTTGAAAATGTCTGAATAGACGAAAACGTTCGGTATCTGTTTTTTTCAATTTCCCGGTGGTTTCTGCAAAAATATATGTATGTATGTATGTATATATATATGTATGTATGTATGTGTGTATGTATACACAAGTTTCCCAAAGCACACGTCAATACACAAATTATGCTAAACACCACAATGAAAGGAAATTAAAGCTTTGAATCCGAGCGATTTCGTGATATAATCACATCTTCAAAGATTACAAGAGATTCTCTTGTAATCCTTGAAGATGTGATTATATCCTAAGTTATATATATATATATATATATATATATATATATATATATATATATATATATATATATATATATATATGTATATACAATCTATGTCCAAGTAGACAAGGAACCATTGAAAAAAATATCAATACTGCTGTCTGTGGTATCATGCTTCGACCATTGGGGTGATGCGGGCAACGTGGGCTGGCAAGTAATCCGGAGATAATTGCTCTTTGACCCTGCTTGACCTGAGAGATAAGGTCTTGAGAGGGGCCAGTATACCTACTCTCTTTATGCGTGCGTGCGTGCGTGCGTGTGCACTGGTGCTGGCTGGAAGAATGCAAGCCCTTCGATATGGAAATGCGTGCAACATATATGTATATATATATATATATATATATATATATATATATATATATATATATATATACTATTGGATAATTCAGCATACTCAGCATTGATTATCTTCTTTACACTTTCTATCCTCGCTATATTCTTTTCTGTGGGAGAAAGGAAGAACACAATATCACCAAGTGAATCTATAATGAGTTTGGCAATAGAAACAAATACATTACTTACGACGTTTTGCTTATGCTTTAGGCATCTTCTGATAACTTGATTTTGAATATACAAATTGTAATCATATATACATTGTAAAAAATAAACTAGGAAAGGTACTATGGCTTAAATTCTTCTTGGCGCTCCGTGGGATGCCCCGAACAGCTCCAGGGTTCCGCATATATTTACATGTGTCCAAACCGTCTCAATACTCTTTCATCAATCTTACCTCCCAACTCCCTTTCCACTTCCATTCTCATCTTCTCCTCATCTCATTTCTCACTCTATCCAGCCTAGTAACCCATATCTTACTTCTCAGACACCTCATCTCAAACATATTCAGACTCCTCCTATCTTGTGTTTCATTTTTCTGTCCGGTACAGTGTTGTCGGCACAATCACTCCTTCATACAACCTCTTAGCACTCATTCCCAAATGTCTATTTTTTTTATTACACTTTTTAATCCCCCAAGACATTTACACGCTTTTCTCAATATACATTCTACCTCCACCTCCACTCACACCCAAATATCAAAAACTATCCACTTACTCCAGTCTCTCTCCCTTAATACTCACTTCCAGTCTGCTGCCACTTTCTCTCCTTGTATATTTCATCAGCTTATTTTTACCCATATTTATCTTCAACTTCCTTCTTTCGTAGACTTTCCCAAACTATGTCACTAACTTTCTCAAGCGCAGTGTCGTCAGGAAACAACAACTGGCATATCTCCCACTTTTCTCCATTTTCTTTAACCATCTCCAGTCCCTGACCCAATACCCTTGTATTTACCTCTCGCACCACCCCATCCATGTATAAATTGAACAGCCAGGGCGATATAACACATCCCTGACGAAGTCCCACCATTACCTCAAACCACTCACTCTCTCCATTTCTAGTCCTAACACACGCTCTACTTCTCTCGTAAAAAACCTTAACTGCTCTTAACAGCTTTCCTCCTATTCCATATATCTGCAATACCTCTCACGGTGCCTTCCTGTCTACCCTGTCATAAGCCTTTTCCAAATCCATAAAAGCAACAAAATCTGATCTACGCAATCCCTACCTATCCTAAACCCACAGTGTTCCTCACCAATTACTCCCTTTGTTCCTCTCCTAATCCTCTCAATCAAGACCCTCCCATAAGCCTTTCCAACTACACTTAACAAGCTGATCCCTCTGAAACTACTACACTCACTCTTGGCCCCTTTTCCCTTGTAAAGTTGAACTAAACAAGCACTCCTCCAGCCCTCCGGCACTCTACCCTCTCTTAAACAAACATTAAGTAACCTCACCAGCCAGTCCACCATCACTGTACCTCTTTTTTCAGATATTCTGCATCCATCCATCCAACCCAGGTATCTCTCATCATCTTAACAACTGCCTTCACTTCATCTTTCCTTATTTCTCCTCCATTTTCCTTACTCATCACAGTCATTTTCTTAGCACTTCCCACTGCAACTACCTCTCCCTTCCTATCCTCCTTCACATTTAGCAACTCCCTAAAATACTCTGCTCATCTTCTTACTGCCTTCTCTTCCATTATCATCTCTTTCATTATCATCTCTTCCATTATCATCTCTTCCATTATCATTCCTCTTTTACCTTTTCTTTTCTACTTGATTCGCCTCTTCTTCCTCTCTTAATTTCTCTCTAAAACATTTTTTATTACTCTTACCCCATTTCACATCTGCTCTCCTCTTTGCCTCCTTTATCTTATGCTTTACTTCTCTTTTCTTTTCTTTGTACCTCTCATATGATTCCTTCATCCTATTTTGTAACCAATCTGTGAAAGCTCTTTTTTTCTCTTCTTCAACCTTTTTTGCTTCCTCATCCCACTACTCACTACCCTTCTTTCTATTTCCTCCCATTCTCCTTGTTCCACACACCATCTTTGCACACCTTGTGACTCCCTCCTTGAACCATCTGCCATCCTCCTCCACTCCTAGTTCTACTCTATCCTTCACTTCCTCCCACTACTCTCTCAGTTTCTTTTTGTACTCCTCATTTTCTTTATCGTTTAAGCAGTTCACTATGAGCACCTCCCTATCTTTTGCTTTTTCCTCTTCTCCATCTATCCTCCACTCTCAACTTACCTTCCATCTAAAAATGATCTGATATTCCCCCACTCTCTCCCCTTAGAACATGTACATCCTTAACTCTTCCTAATACTCCTGGTTACCACTATATAGTCCATTAACGCTCTGTCTACCACCCTTCCATCCACCACCCTCTCCCATGTGTACTTATGCTTGACTTTCTTCCTAAACACTATTTGCTATCATCAAGTCTCTCTCTAGACACATCTCCACCATCAGCTCTCCACTACGATTTTTCCTGGAACTCCACACTTCCTAACCAATCCGTCTATTGGTTCATTTCCTACCCTAGCATTAAGGTATCCCAATACCACTACATTGACATTTCTCCCTAATCCCTCTATGCACTCATTTAGATAAATCCAAAAAGCTTCCCTTATCCTCTACACTCTTCTCACTACCAGGCCCATATGGACCTAAAAACCCACATCTCCCTTCTCAGTTTCACCTTCATCTACATTGACCTTGAAAAAACGTCCTTCCACTCCACTAAACGCTTACCCATCTCTTCACTTACTAGCATAGCCACCTCTTCTCTCCCTCGTCCCCTCCTCACTCTTGAGAACCTCTCAACTACATTCCCAAACTCATATCGCCCCTCCCTTTCAACTTAGTTTCACTCAATGCTAACACATCCATCTTTCTTCTCACAAACATACTACCTATCTCTTCCCTTTTACTCTCATCTGTACCACATCCACGCACATTAAAAGACCCAAACCTTAGGGTACTGGTTGGAAAACTCCTTGACCCTATTATGCCTTTACTTTTTTTTAGGAATGTCCCCTGTGGGGCTACAAGCAAAAGGATGCCTATGATAATGATAAGAATGATAGTAATTATTATAATAGTTTTATCAATAATGATAATGATAATAACAATGATAATAACGACCACAATGGAAATAAGCGTACATGATTTTTTGTGTTATCCTCGGCACTTGTAATTGTTATTTCGAACTATATGTTCTTTTCATTATCTGCACTTCATGTATATTGATTCACTGCCAAAGAAAATCATTATTATTATTATTATTATTGTTATCATTATTATTATTATTATTAATACTATTATTACTATATTATTATTATTATTATCATTATCATTATTATTATCATTATTATTATTATTATTATTATTATTATTATTATTATTATTATTATTATTATTATTATTATTATTATTATTATTATTATTATTATTATTATTATTATTATTATTATTATTATTATTATTATTATTATTATTTAAAATAATAACTGCCTCTGACTCAGGGCAGTGAACAAGATGCAGGGATGACCCATCATCCAGGAGGTGCCAAGATAAGAGGGAGGGTAGAGGGTGGAGGGGAGTGGAGTGTATTAGGGATGGAATGGGTGGGAGTGGTTTTTATGCCTTTTTCTTTTTGGCTACCTCCCTTGTAAGGGGGAAAAAGCCTTTGGTATATGTATTATCATTATCATTATTATTATTATTATTATGATGATGATGATGATGTTATTATTAATGATAACAATTATTATATAATAATGGTGATAATAATAAAATAATAATAAAAACAATAATGATAACAATAATAATGATAATGGTAATATTAATAGTAGTAATAATATTTATATAATTTGTTGTCATCAGGTTTTACCAGGGTTAGGTTGTTGCTGTTGTGTACGTCAGGAACTGCGTAATTGAACTAATGGCATTACGATATGACTGTAGTAAGATAAGACTACTCATTATCAGCAGCAGTATCTAATCTAACACTAGAGCTTGTGGGAAAGGCTATTTTGTAATTAATGTTTATGCAGTCCTACTTCATGATAGAGCGAGAAATGTGGAGGTGAGGCTGAGAGCCGGGCAGGTCAGACCAAAGAATGCTGAGGCGATTCACGAAAAGAATGAATGAAAAAAGATAAGC
>NC_134820.1:6547348-6559848 GCF_046742065.1 Oratosquilla oratoria | reverse complement strand
ACCTACCCCTCTACCTACTTATCTACCAGCCTCTTACACAATTAGATATTTAAGAAGATTTAGATAAACTACAACAATGGTCTGAAAAGTGGCTAATGAAATTTAACACAAGCAAATGCAAAGTTATGCACATAGGTAAAAATAACAGTAAGTACGATTACAAGCTCTTTGGAAGTTTGTTAACAAAAGTGGATAGTGAAAAAGATATCGGCGTAATTATCAGTAACGATCTCAATTCATATAAGCAGTGTATTTCAGCTTCTGAGAAAGCAAATAAGATTCTAGGTCTGATTGTGCGATCTTTTGACTTCAAAAGTCCATCTATCAATAACAAGCTATATAAATCGTTAATTCGTCCACATTTGGAATATGCTGTTAACGTATGGTCACTGAATCTAATTAAAGACATTGACAGATTCTGTGGTGTTTGGGGGCAAGAACTCGATCATAATGCAGATCAGTTGCATGGCCTCCAGCACAATCCATCAGAAAAAGCACCTTAAAGGCCCCTTTCAGCTAAATACAGCTTAATCTGAGGGATGAAGCAGTTGATGAACCAGTCGTTTGTAAGAACCTTCGTTATCCATGCCTTCGCGTTATATATCCAGTAGACGGGTAGGAGAGCCTTGTTCTTGTTTTTCAAGGCATGTGGATTCCTAGACATATAAATAAGCCCGGGCTTGATCATAAAGCCCGCAGCATTCCCGCACATGATGAGTGTCATGCGCTCTTTGTGGGCCTTAAACCCCGGCTTCTTTACCTCATCCTTGAAGAGGAACGTGCGGGACGGCATCCTCTTCCAGAACAGACCTGTCTCGTCCATATTAAATACTTGTTCGGGAAGATAGCCGCCCTCCTCAATCTGGGGGAATTCCTCCTCGACGTAGCGTTGGACTGCCGCTGTATCATCAGAAGCAGCTTCATCGTACAGCGGAACACTCCGAAGGCCAAATCTCTTTTGGAATTTCTCAAACCAGCCCTTGCTGGCCACGAATCCACGTTCTCCCTTGGGAGAATCACTCAATATTCCTGGTTGGGGGTCGTCGATATCCTCTTCTTCATCACCGTCGTCTTCAGGTCCAGCAGCAGCCACAAGGGTATCATAAAGGGCCTTTGCTTTTGTTTGGGTTATGTTGGTTTCCAAACCTACGTTCTTCCTACAATCTGCAATCCACAATGCAAGAGCAGCTTCCATTTTTACGATGGTCTTATTGTGGGAAGTAACGACCCTTTTCGCTTCTTGTTAAAGGATTCAACCTTTCTAATAGTGGATCTTTGTTCTTCATTAAGTCGGAATAAAATGTTGCCGAAGTTCATATTGTATATTACGATGTTTCGCCCTTCTTAGAGCATTTTCAAGTACATTTTAATGATAATAGAGACAATGTATACATATGACAACAGGTGAATTGGGAAAACCCACACAAAACAGTGATGAAAGATCAAAGATCTTATGAGGGGATTATGTCCATGGCGCTCCGTGGGGTGCTGGGATGACCATTTGTCCACCCTGGGAAGCTAAAGCCACGGAGGTTGTACCTCCCTGTACATTTATGGTTGGAGCCTTCTCTCGAATATGGAGGGCCTCCAGGATCTCCAAGCGATGAAAGTTGAGTACGGAGTCGATGATCTTTGTGTTCTCCATCAGAATCTTTCTAAAAAGTTTTTTTTTTTTTTTTTTTTTTTTTTTTTGGGGGGGGGGGGCAACAATGCTTCTTCGGAGCACCAGCTTGTAGATGGCACGTTAGTCGTCTGGAGAGAGAAGTCGTCGTCATTCCTATATAAGACATAGGACGAAGCTGACAGTCTTCGTGCGGGCAGATGAATTCATAGACGACATTACTCCTCTGTAATGGGTTGAGGTTACGGGTCGGGTTATTTCGCAGGATGAGCTTTGACATTTTGAAATTCTTATAATAAATCCGAAGCTCCAGCTTTTCTCCAGGGTCGGATGGTTGTACACCACGTTCAACAATTTCTCTGAGGATTGTTTCGTCCGTTCGGTAAGCCGTACTCATGAAAGATCTGTAATTGGTTAATTACTAAGTATTTCAGCGGCTTTGACCCATCGTTTTTCGCTCATATTTCCGAAATAATCATTCACATCAGCATGGTATATTAGCACAGCCTAATTCACACCCGGCCATAATTTTTGACGTTATAGTGTATTCACAAGTGTATTTAATTACGGTGTTTACTCTTGATATTGTGTGTGTCGTAGCCGACACCCGTGAAGTAAATCGAACAAGTGAAGTTGGGATACACGAGGTAGTTTGTGATGACGTCACGACTTCACCTGTTCGATTTACTTCACGGGTGTCGGCTACGACACACTTAATATCAAGAGTAAACGCCGTAATTAAATACACTTGTAAATGCACTCTAACGTCAAATTTATGGCCGGGTGTGAATTAGGCTGTGCTAATATATCATACTGATGTGAATGGTTATTTCGGAAATATGAGCGAAAAACGATGGGTCAAAGCCGCTGAAATACTTAGTAGTTAACAATGTATTCCCCAATAAGGAAGTACAAGAGGTCATCCGACGAAAAATGGAGAACTACCTAAATCATGACACCGTCCCTCCCATAAAACGCCCCTCAATTATTCTCAATTAACTTGAAAATGCCCTAAGAAGGGCGAAACGTCGTTATTTATATGAACTTCAGCAATCTTTTATTCCGACTTGATGAATAACAAAGATCCACTATTAGAAAGGTTGAATCCTTTAACAAGAAGCTTATTCTTGTACAAGCAGCGGTCAAATTGAATTCTCTCTCTCTCTCTCTCTCTCTCTCTCTATATATATATATATATATATATATATATATATATATATATATATATATAGATACATATATATATATCTATATATATATGTATATACATATATATATATATATATATATATATATATATATATATATATATATATATATCGCTAGTGACTGAATAGTGCAATTGTGAACTCTATGCATCCCGCATGTTTGAGCACGTCTGTTATTTTTTTCTTATATATTTTTTTGAGAGGCGAGAGAGAAACACATCAACACCACTGAGATGGCTTTATTGGATTTACAACACAGCTATCCTAACTGAATTATATATGTATGTATATATATATATATATATATATATATATATATATATATATATATATATATATATATATATATATATAAGAGAAGATTTGGAATCTGGGATCCATATTGGAAAACAGTAAACACCAGATTCAATTGAAGGGTTTATTTGCCCGACGTTTCGATTACCGTCCAAGAATGTGAACTCCTTATGAATCGCTGAAATGGTAAACCTGGGAAAGGTTCACCCTTTCAGTCAATTGTACAACGCATGCATAACAATAATAAAATAAAATAAAATAACATAAAATAAAAATAATAAAATACAAATATTGGTATTGTAATGTATTTTTATTTTGTTATTTTATTTTATTTAATTATTGTTATGTATGCGTTGTACAATTGATTGAAAGGGTGAACCTTTCCCAGGTTTACCATTTCAGCGATTCATAAGGAGTTCACATTCTTGTAACCGTTATACCCCCTGAAGACGATTCCTGGACGGGAATCGAAACGTCGGGCAAATAAACCCTTCAATTGAATCTGGTGTTTACTGTTTTCCAATATATACATATATATATATATATATATATATGTATATATATATATATGTATATATATGTATATATATATATATATATATATATATATATATATATATATGTATAACACCAACACATGAACACCACTGTGATGGTTTTAACACAGACAACTAACTATACTAATAGTGTTTATGAATTACCAACTTTCCTGTTCTAACTGAACAATACCTATAGAGGTAAGAATACCAAAACACTTTCCTGCTCTTCTGGAGCGAGGCCAAAGTGTCCGCCCAACAGCTCGTAGCTGTGATCTGCTCGGGTCGAGCAGCTGAGTCCTCTTGCTCCAGACGGGCGCTGAGCCCTTCCTAGTCCGCTGAGGACGGAGGCCCATCGTGTAGTGGACCCGCTTAAACTAATTACTGATGTTTTCAATGTAATCTTCCACACGGCGCGGGCGATTGTCCGCGCGCGGACGAAATGCAGCGCGGGCGCCCCTTGGGTCGTCCGCGGACCCGCCTCCGCGCGTTGTAGCTATGGGGTATAGTGTCTAATGCATGTCTTCACACGTCGTGGGCAGCTCCGCAACCCGCGCATTTCTCCGGAGGAAAGTCATTCAGTAGCCGATTGAATTTTCAGGTGATTGGTTGTGCGTGACTGTCCCTTTGTATCTAATGGAAGCTCATATTGATACAGAGCAGTTGATATCCCTTGTGCAAGAGAGACCAGCTCTATGGGACAAATCACTTGAATATTATAGATCCAGAACACACACAACAGAATGCTGGAAGGAGGTGTGTATCAAGCTCAACCCAGACTTCGAGAGTTTATCAGAGGCAGATAAATGCATGTATGGTAAGTGCACAAATACATTTCTCCCACCCCGTTACTTCATGATATTTATATAATTTTAACAAGGAAACATTGGCCTGTAAGACTTGATACTGCTAACATAGGTGATTATAGGAAAGAAAGCAATAGGAAAAATGAACAGAAATACACCTCTAACTGGTGGTGCGCGGGAGGCGGGTGGTTTTGACCCGTGCTGTCTGAATACCAACGCGGAAGCGGGTGCATCCGCGCTTAAGAGCGGACGCGGGCATCGCCTGCGTCGTCTGAAAGAGGCCTAAGACCAGCCGCTCGCGCGGGATCGGTTTTTGTAGGAAGGGAAGAATGTCTGTAAGAAAATGAAAAGACAGTAGTGTATAAAAGAGGAATATTGCCAAAATGCGCTTTTTCGTGAGCGATTAGTGGCGGTTGGTGGTCGTGGCTTGGGAGAAATGGGCAGGGAATTTGGACGGCGGCGCCGACGCCTGAGATTAGAATCACCAAAAGTTGAGAGAATGGTAGGAGGCGTAGTAGTAGAGACAGGTGGAAAAGCGGAAAAAATCTTTAGTGGGAGGTAAACTGAAATGAGAAGATGTAGTATAAGAGAAAGTTAGAAAGGAAGCGAATTAGTCGAAGAAAAAGTACGTGAGGATGTTTGTGCATGAGGCGTGGCTATGTTCGTGAGAGGTGTGTGTATGTATCTTACGGGAAGTGAGTAGAGTTCACTTCCCGCGTGTAGAGATGCTGATTAACCCCAGCTAGGTAGCACGTTCCTGATTAGCCCCAGGTTGGGCATGAGCGTTCCTGTTTAGCCCCAGGTTGGGCTTGAGCGATGAGCGAGCGATATCCGAAGCGTAGTCAGGAGAGTGGATCCAATGGCGGTGCGAGGGGGGAGGGGGGCAGGCGGGCGAGTGTTGTTTTATCTTTCTCCTTCCAAGCACAACTCTGAAAGCAGAGAATTACGTGACTTGGGAATTGTGTGTAAATGTCAGAAGTGTAAACCCGCTCGCCAGCGTCAGCGAAGAGGCCAGGCGTGGGTGCGGGCCGGTCGACAAGAGAGGCTCCCCAATTCCTCTCCCACGACTAGCCGGCGAAGAGTTAAGGGCTCTGAATCGAGTTGGATTAAGGGCATCTTCTAAGCCAGCGAGCAAGTGTGCTTGTATCTCTTTTCTTCCATCACAACTCTGAAGACAGAGAATTACGTGACTTGGGAAATGTGTGTATTTGTTTTTGGTGTAAACCCGCCTGCCAACGTCATCGAAGAGGTCAGCCTTGTGCCAGACCAGCAGCAGCAAAGGAGAAAAGTCTCCTCGACACCACCGGCCGGCGAAGATTGCTGGGCGCTTGTTGAGTGAGCTGGAGTGGAGAGCGACGTCTGACCTCTGCGAGCGCTGAGTAGTATCTTCAAGTTCCTCTGTACCCTCCCTCTGTAGATCTGGGAGGAGGAGGAGGAGGTGAGGAGGGTCGAACTGCGCATGCGCGGGCAGCAGTGACCACGAATAGTTCGGTCTAGTTGGCGGCCCTGGAAAGGGATGATCCCACGCTATGGTCAACCTTCGACCTGGGGTCAGGTAACTGGCCGCCCTGAGCGGCTCTTCTCTCCTAAACCTGGTCGGTCCACATGGTCAGCGTGTGAACGAAATGTCCCTCGCCGACACTCCTCCAACGACGCTAGCTCGCGACCGTGTCGCGAGCTGAAGAAGTGTGTCCTATTCAGCCCTTCCGACCTCGAACTTGCGTGTGAGTGTAAAAACCTCAGGCTAATTTTATCCTTTAGGGAAAAACTTCCTCGCAAAATCGAGTAGCTGTGGCTTTCTCTGGCCAATGCAGCATGGCATACCTGTCTAATGTAATGCCTGTACTTGTGTGCGTGTAAATGTGGTGTATTGTACACGAGAAAAAAAATGCTGTCTTCTTCCTCCGGATTTGGGGACAAAAAGATACAAGAAGTTATTTGTTCAACTAATGTTCTCCACGTCTGGACAATAGGTCTGCCCCCACATTCTCGTTTCCCTTAATATATTTCAATTTATAATCAAATCGCTACAAGTATAGTTCTCAGCTGGTGAGCCTGGCGTTGGCTGTCTTGAACGGTTTTAAATGCTCCAATGGCATATGACCGTGTCCAAGACGAACTTACTCCGTATAGGTAGAACTGGAATTTCTTTATTCCATCTACCACAGCCAACAACTCACGTTCGATGGTGCTGTAGTTCCTCTCCGCTGCCCACGACTTCCTGCTGTGATAAGCTACCGGGTACATCCATCCGTCCTCCTGGAATAGAACTGCTCCGACGGCGTCCTTGGATGCGTTGGTCCGTAGCGTGAAGGGTTTGCAGGGAAGAGAGCTGCAAAATAAGCCTACTACACAAGTGGGGTGCACTCTTCTTTAGAAGGTTATGTAACTGAAGTGCTACCGCAGCGTAACTCTGTCAGCTCTCACTAGCTGAATCACTATAACTGGAACTTCTCTGGTTCTGCCAATCTGACCACGGCCGGAATCCTTTCTCGGCTCTGCAGGACTCGAACGGTGGGCCATTTCACACTACCTTAAACAACTCGTCATTCTACCGACTAATCCACGGGCGACCCGTTTCTCGCTTTGCTTGACCTGCACTCATGCTAGCTACGGCCTGCCTATACCACTCGGGTTAATCCAACAACTGCGTGGACGTACTTTATGCTAATGCACACTTCACTTGTCCAACAGTTCTGTATTTCTCTCTCTTTTTCTCAAACGAGTCCCTGTTCGAAGTGCCAGTGTCGAAAGGGTTCATATATGTATATAGACTCGGTAATTTGAGAGGCGAGAGAGAAACACATCAACACCACTGAGATGGCTTTATTGGATTAACAACAGCACAGCTATCCTAACTGCAGTACCTGGACGGAGACGCACAGAGAGCTTGATCGCATCCGCCAACTTCTGACAAATAACGGCTACGCGGACCATCTGATAGAGGATGTTATCAAGAAAAAGATGGATCAGTACGCAGCACCCACCCAACAACCTACCCCACCAAAGGAGAAAATAATCATATATCACCAGAACAATTTCCACGATAAATATAAAGAAAAATGCAATGCTACTTTAGGAGCATAATTAAGAGAGGAGTCGCACCATCTGAACCGAACGCCACCATTGACCTCAAAATCTTCTGTAAACCTAACCTAACAAAATCACTGATAATGCGAAACAGTACGGCACCCTCTACCTCTCGGGAGACCACCACCAATGTAGTGTATAAATTTACTTGCCAGGAGGGCCACTGTGATGGCTCCAACAGCTACATTGGAAGGAACTCCACCACGTTGCGACGCCGTCTACAGTACCACAGAAATCAAGGTTCAATTTTCCAGCAATATACACACGAACACGATAAGAAACCACCCCTACAGAGTCTCATAGATCAGACTGAAATCATCCACCATGAAGACGACTTCAGAACGCTTCAAATTGCTGAAGCCGTGTCCATCACTTGTCAACGTCCTTCCATCAACATACAGCAGAGCGTAGATTTCATTTTGCCATCCGCACGCCCACATGAGAGACATACTCCACTACAAAACACCATTGACTCAACAATCCACCATCCAATCAATCAGCACTCGGGACGAGCCACTAGGTCTTCCGCCAGAACGCTCCGGGGTCCCGACCAGATATCGGGTTCACACGGCCTACCTGCTAGCCAATCAGCATCGAGCTTCACCCGCGCCCGGTTGACCTGATCCCGTATATATACCCTTACATAGATAACTTTCCTCACTATCATTGAGCGCTACTGGACACCATCGTGAAAGGACGTGTGAAGAAGAACCTCCTCCAACGAAGTGACCAACGATCGACGCCAATACTACTGAAACCGTTACCCGAGCTAAGGGCATCTCTCGCCTTCTCGCTCTGACGGCGTATGCCCTTGTTAACCCCCCTTTCGGCTGCACATTGCCCTTGCTGGTCTTAAAACTTGTGCAGTCGACTGGTGGGGGAGGAAACCCCCTCCCGGGCCTTTCCCGCACCTAGCGGACCCGGCATAGGTCAACAATCCCCGGCGACCGAGCCAATACTGACGCTACCGATAGACACACGGGTACCAGCCTGCGCTGCCGCTTTCCCTTAACCGCCGCCGACCAAACAATAAGAGAGCGTAGACCGCACCTTCACGACACCTCCCCTCCCCATACCCCATTTTTTTCTTTTCCTCCCTCTCTTTTACACTGATCCACACACACAACCAAACAAATAAACACTCACACACTTACAAGCCCTATGCGCTTCGGCGCTATGGGCCGAATCACCATTAGAGAGAACCGGCCTTCGGCCACCCAACCCAAACGGAACACCATCTGGAAACTTTTAAGTCAACTGGAAATCCCTATACAAAAACTACATACGAACGGCCACCAACACACCGCTATCGCAGATGGCAAGACTATTGAAGAGATTGCCAAGAAGACGACCAAGAACGCCTTCGCCAAGGAAAGACTTGACATAATAGACCCCCCGGAACTGAACGCGAAACGGACTCTCATCATCAAGCAAGTAGACGAACACATTCACAACGAAGAGCCAGAAGACATAAAAGCGGAACTGGAAAGGTTGAACTCCTACATGAAAGTAACCAGTATAATCAAGCTTCCCAACACCAAGACCATAATAAAAGCCAAGTTAGAAACATCTACGATGGTCAAACGAAGCCTAGAGAACGGAATCCTCATGTTTAGCGCCAATCTTTCCCCCCACATACACTTAACCAAGAGACTTACATACACTTACCACAATGTACACGCTGCTATTCATACGAACATACACTCAGACAATGCACACAACCAGCCACCTACACAATCTGCTCCAGCTGCTGCTCAAGAGAACACCGTATTAACAACTGTCACAATGCCATTAAAAAGTGTATCTCTTGTGGACAGAACCACCCTACATACGCTGCCAGATGCCCAACTAGGAAAAACCTCATCAAGAAGAAGATCCAAGAAAGCAGAGAACAGAACACTGCCACACACCCAAACATGACATATGCTAATGCAACCACAAGAACACCCGCTCAATCAACCTACACACCGACACCCAACCCAACAACTCTAAAACACCTGACAATCATAAACACTGCTATTATACACGCTAACATTACAGAAGCAGCAACACCAGGAACTTATCAGAACACCCTAAACGAAATATACAAGCTAAACGGACTCCCTACAGTACTAACTCCACCTTCAGTCATCAATCCCACAGCCATACTGAACATGATAAACACCCCCCCCCCCCAGCCACAACCGGAAGACATGGAGACAGAAGAACAGAGGAACAAAAGGCCACACAACACAGAACAAACAACAGAAACCGCTCAACCCACGAAGACAAAGAAAACTGAACACAACACAGAAACATTACAAATAATAACATCTGACAGAGACATGACAGACAAAACAATACACGATAACGTACACACACTGCTCCAAAACGGCAAAATCAAATACATCTACACCAAAGACATGCCTGAAGAGACCATTGAAACAATGATTGAACAAGGACTAATCGACCTGACTAAAGCACCAATACAAAGACTAACAGAAGCCAAATACAAAAAAACAAGACAAGGATACTTCGACATACGCAAACATAAACCAACAGATACACCACAATGGACAGTCAACTGTCAATAAACCGAACACCCATAAAAACAATACACATCCTACAACATAACGTAAGATCCTGGACCACACCCAGACGACATCAACTAAGTAACCACTACACAGCACACACACCAGACATCATATTACTCAAATCTATAGGAAAACACACAGTTAAACTATTCTACTACAACACACACACCAAAAACACATACAACGAAGACAACGCTGGAATAGCCATAACAATTAGACAAAATATTAAATACAAACTATTAGACGACTTCTACGAAGACATGCTAGCCATAGAACTAAACACAAACAAAGGACCCATAATCATAGCCACATTATACCTCCCACCACGCAGACCACTCCTACCAACACAAGACATATTAAAAATCACACAGAAAGCACAACCAACATACATAATAGGAGACTACAACGCAAAACATAAAACACTAAAACACAACTACAACAAACAAGTAGGAAAACATATACACCAACTAATAATACAAAATCACCTCACCTTCCTAGGTCCAGACTTCCCAACGTGCATCTCAAACAACGGAACAAGTAACCCAGACATGATTTTCACAAACCGACACCACCACCTCACATACAGAATACACCCAGGAGACATAACTTCATCAGACCACATTCCACTTCACTTCACACTATCCACCACAGCGATCACTATTCCTACACAACCCAGACTACTTTACAAAGACGCTGATTGGAAAAAATTCAAAACAATACTGGAAACAACAACAGAAGAATACAACACCACAGAAACACAAACCAACACACACACACAAACAAAAGACACAAAATACATAGACGACAAAATAGACGACTGGTACAAACTGATAAACAACGCAATCACTCAATGC
Organism: Oratosquilla oratoria; assembly: GCF_046742065.1. Lineage (NCBI taxonomy): Eukaryota > Metazoa > Arthropoda > Malacostraca > Stomatopoda > Squillidae > Oratosquilla > Oratosquilla oratoria. The sequence goes on along the minus strand of NC_134820.1, from coordinate 6,548,866 downwards.
ATACCAACAACACACTTCAAACAATTACCCACACCCAGAACATCCAAAGCACTAAAACAACTAATATGGAAAGCAAACACTATAAAAAACAAAGTCTTAATAGAAAACAACTGGACTCAACACACGACACAAACAATAAGACAACTACAATTTCAAATACTAGAAGAATCCAAAAGAAACTACGAAGGCACATGGAACAAATTAATAGCAAATACCAAATTCAACCCCAAAAAACCACAAGACTTCTGGAATACAATAAAAAGACTACAAGGATCTAACACCAACACTTCGCCCTACATTACACACAACAACGAAAAATTACACGACGATAAAGACAAAGAAAATGCATTTAGACAAGTATGGCAAAAGATATTCCAAATCACACCAGAGGAAAACACACAATTTGACACAAACCATGAAACAAAAATACTTACATACATAACACAACAATACCAACAAACACAACCTTACACAAACATAGACTTAAACAGACTAGACACTGACACCTACATCGGACCAAGATCTAAGGTATACCAGGTCTAACCACTTCCGACCGAATTTCGAGGGAGTTGGCGCAACGGGCCCGTGAACGTCACCTGGCTGTTCAAAGTGGGGTTCGCGGGTCCTATAGCTGTCAGTTGAAGCTGGTGCGTCGTTCGGGTATGTTGTTGCCTTCGCTCGCACCGCTCCACGCAATTAGTTATATTCTGACAAATATTATATAAAATATATATATAAATATATATGAAATATTATAGTTCCTGTCTATATATATGAATATATAATATATATATATATATATATAATATATAAAATATTATAGTTCCTGTCTTCCTTGGCGTTTCACAGTTTTCTTCAGTGTTTCACAAAGAGAAAACGGACCCAGCCTAATGACGTCAGAAGCTGCGCAGAAGAATTCAAACGGTTTGACCTGTTTACTTAGATCTTGCATCGGACAACCCATACAACCAGAAGACGTTAAAAACATAATAAAACACACTAAAACAAAGCACCAGGACAATCAGGCATCACAAAACAAATACTAGCACACACACCTAAAACAGCAATACAACTACTCACAAACATATTCAATGAAACACTCAGCCTAGGATACTTCCCACAAAAATTCAAAAACTCTATCATCACATTTATACCAAAACAAAACAAAGACAACACACAAATACAAAATTATAGACCCATATCACTTTTAGAAACACCAGGCAAAATATTCGAAAGACTAATTACAAATAGACTAATGGCACACTTACACGAACACGACATGCTCAACCCACACCAACACGGATTTACACCTGGCAAAGGAACACACACAGCACTCGCCATTCTATACGAAACAGTAGCAGAAACACGAAGACACAACCAAGCATGCAACATCATATCACGAGACATATCTAAGGCCTTCGACAAAGTTTGGCACGAAGGCCATAAATACAAAATCCTACAAACACACCTCCCAGACACCATTACAAAAACACTGTGCAGCTTCCTAGACAACAGAAC
>NC_134820.1:6537348-6542348 GCF_046742065.1 Oratosquilla oratoria | reverse complement strand
CTCTTCTCTCCTAAACCTGGTCGGTCCACGTGGTCAGCGTGTGGACGAAACGTCCCTCGCTGACACTTTTCTCTTCTAATTCCACAGCTAGGTTCGGCCTACCAAACTTACGGTAGTGCAAGGAAACTATTACGACATGGTGGATTACTTCGTATTTGCGGGAACATCACCGCAGCTATTATCGCCTTCAAAATTTGTGCCTTGTCTCCAGCTTGTGCCTTGTCTCTTGGCTACTTGTTACTTCCATCGGCCCAAGCTGTATCATCAGCGAGCTCCGAGACTCCTCAACATCCTCCTGTTACGTTATCAATATATTTATATGGATGGGCGCGTGGATGTTGTTAGATAAGTACTGACTTTCGAGCCCACGCAGTATCCATTACTTGCTTCATTCTTTGGCCACATTGAATATTATTGTTACCCCTTGCTGTCCTCCCTTATGTTTTCGTCTCGTATATTGTGAGGGGCTAGTTCATGTAAACAATATATTTTTATGTATTTTCGATATTGATTTACCTTATATTTGTAGATATGTGTGAGCCAGGACCACGTGCATAGCTGTTGATCTGCAACTGTTCCCTGTGTGGACGAGAACCAGACCGCATTCTCTGGTCTCCTATCCTTTCTTCTGAGGAGACTACTTCACGAGGCAATTTTTCTTCTTCAAGCAGATGACGCTTACATGTCTGTATTTTCTAGAAGTATACATTTGTATAACTAATTTCATTTCGCATATATGTTGTTAAAAGGTGGGCGAACCAAACCGCCCCCTTCACTTTATAGTATATCTAGTGACAAATCCCCATCCTTATTCCACGGTAACACAATGGTACCCCCAAATCTATCTCAAATTTTAACAAAACAAAACAGAACGTCCAGCCTCATAATGAAAAATAGCTGCCTCCCACAAACATGCCCCATACAAAAGGTGAACCTTATATTACAATATTCCTGCAACATTGGTGACTACAGTCGCCTTAATCCATTGTATATAATTTCCACTACTACCACCCTGTCTAAAGGATGACAGCACATTTACAGGGTGAGGCTATCCTTCGCCGCACCAATAACGCACATGGAAATCACTGGCCAGACAATAATTATAAAAGCAAACATTTACTCTGTTTCGGGAACAAGGCAGAAAGAGATTAAGAGTAGCAGAATCTGTTTTTATTCGTCTGTGTAAACCTGACATCAATAGTTTCACTCTCATCGATGAAGAAGTCTTACCAGAAACCTACGGGCAACTCGATGGAACTCCGTGGGTAGCTGTATCCTTTACCAGGGATTCTTTGTGGGTACAAAATCCCACTCGCCACGCTCCACATGTCAATCCTGTTTTTTCGTTCTTTTTTATCTATATTATTGTGTTACTGTAACTCCTGAAGATGACCTTTTATTGGGTTGAAAGACGTCTCGAGTAAAGTAATATGTACCTTGGAGAATGTGTCAGTACCCTGGCCCTCAACTTCCGCTCTCTGATAAGGAATAATGAGAGTACTTCATAAAAAATTATTTAGGAGTATATATATATATATATATATATATATATATATATATATATATATATATATATATATATATATAAACACTCGATGGCGTAGTGGTTAGAATTTCCGTCCGCCACCACGGTGGTCCGGGTTCGAATCCCGCCCAGGGCTGAAATAAGTTCAGTGTCGCTGCGCTGCAAGTCATTACTCCATCTTTCGTGGGCGGGGAGTTGGGGGTGTGCGTGCGTGTAGGGTAATGTTTATGGAAAATGATTGTATAATTTTACCAAATTTTGAAATATTGGTTATTTTCATTTAATTTTTTGTGCGGGCGGAAATAGTTCATTCACAAACTCCTACGTTTTTGCAGATAAACCCCTATAACTATATATATTCTGAAGATAAATAAACTAGATACATTTCTTCACTTTTCAGCTGTAGACATTTGTTGTCAAGTCACACACACACACATGCACATACACACGCACACAAAAGAATGTGTACACATGACATTTGTGTTTGTGTATGCATGTATTTTCAAACTAGGGTTTCCCAACTTCGGGAAGGGGGGCGCACACCTGGGAAGGGGAGTATTTAAAGCTATGTTTAATTAAAAAAAAATTGTTAGGGTTAAGGGTTGAAGTTAGGTGGTTTATGGTGAGGGAACACGCCACTAATGTAGTCTTCCCTTAAGTTATTATTTTTGTAACATAAGAATCAATATAATTAAACAAACCATTGTATGTGTTCATAAATATTATTTATATTTGTGAAATTAATGTTGCCACAAACCATGATAGCTTTTGTAAGAAAAAAATTATGCAAATGTAAAATGATTGTATAATTTTACCAAATGTTGAAATATTGCTTATTTCTATTTAAATTTACTGTGGCGGAAATTCATAACTATAACTCTTTAACGTCGAAACTATACAAATTCAAATCAGGCTCATTGATCACATTATGCGTCGATAGCCTTAAAAAAATTACAAACTCTTCCTAGGTTTTTCCAAATAAACCCCTATTACAAAGGATTACAAAGGCAAAGCATGCCGACAGGAGACCTTTTGATCCATATCTAGGTCGGATGCAAAAAAAAGAAAAAAAAAAAAAAAAAAAAAAAAATCATATTAATAATAAATTAAAACTATAACAATGTAAATAACAATTAAAATACATAAATAAATGCATTGGTATAGTTGAATAACAAACAGGTAAATAGTAAATGATAATAAAATGACATATAACTAATAATAAATGAAAATCAGACAGACAAATTATAACAAAACAAAAACAAATAATATAACATAAATTATAATAATTACAGCATCTTACTTAGGTATTTATCTAAATGATTCTTAAAGCTTCGAACTGAACTACATTGCACTACCTGTGCAGGAAGTTTATTCCATTCATTAACTACACGGTTGGCAAAGTTGTTTCTACCTACTTCCAAATTGAATCTATTTCCGGACAGTTTGAGACCATTGTTTCTTGTCTGATTCTCATTCAATGTGAAAATTTTGTCACTTTTGATGTTGTCAATTCCCTTTAAAATCTTAAAGACCTGTATCAAGTCACCTCTGAGTCTACGCTTTTTTAGGGAAAACAGATTCATGTGCTTAAGTCGATTTTCGTATGATTTATTTTTGATATTTGGAATCAGTTTTGTGGCTCGCCGTTGTACTTTTTCCAGTCTGTCAATGTCTTTAGTGAGATTCGGTGACCATACGGAAACAGCATATTCCAAATGTGGACGAACTAACGATTTATATAGCTTGTTAATGAGTGATGGACTTTTGAAATCAAAAGATCGCGCAATCAATCCCAGAATCTTATTTGCTTTCTCAGAGGCTGAAATACACTGCTTGGATGATTTGAGGTCGTTACTGATAATTACGCCGAGATCTTTTTCACTATCCACTTTTGTTAACGAATTTCCAAATAACTTGTAATCGTACTTGCTGTTATTTTTACCTATGTGCATTACCTTGCATTTACTTGTGTTAAATTTCATTAGCCACTTTTCAGACCATTGCTGTAATTTATCTAAATCTTCTTGAATATCTAATTGGTTTGAGTGATCATTTGCCACTCCGCACAGTTTTGTATCATCAGCAAATTTGGAAACAGTAGATTTTAGTCCATGGTCTATATCATTTATATATACTATGAATAGAAGTGGCCCAAGAACGGAACCCTGAGGAACTCCACTTGCAACACTTTTCCATCCATCTTTCGTGTGGGACGGTATCAAAAGCTTTTGCAAAGTCTAGATATATTAAATCTATATTGTTTCTGAAATCACCCATTATCAATAAATCCCGGTTGCAGAAACTAGACAGTTCTTGAAATAACAGTTTGTCGTCTGCTAATGATAATGTCTTTGGCCTATATATTACACCTATATTCACCCTTTCTAAAATTATATTTTGTCCTCCAGTGACATTGTATCCTACCGTGATATTTTTTCCTCCACTATAATTACATCCCATCGTGATCTTTTGTCTTCCACTTTCATTACATCCTATCTTGATATTTTGGCCTTCATAGACATTCTGTCCATATATATTCTGAAGATGAATAAAGTAAATACATTTCTTCACCTTTTAGCTGCAGGCATTTATTGTCAATCCACACACACACACACACGCACGCAAAAGAATGTGCACATGATATTTGTGTTTGTGTATGCATGTATTTTCAAACTAGGGTTTCCCAACCTTCGGGTAGGGGGGCACACATCTGGGAGGGGGAGTGTTTAAAGCTATATTTCATTTAAAAAATATTTTGGTTAGGGTTAAGGGTTAAAGTTAAGTATGGTATGGTTAGGTTAGGGATTATTCACGAACTCGCAGCAACGCGCGGGTAATTGGCTAGTGTATATATATATATATATATATATATATATATATATATATATATATATATATGTATATATATATATATATACATATGTGTGTGTTTGTGTGTGTGTGTGTGTGTGTGTGTGTGTGTGTGTACTTCATGCAGAAGATGTGGTTATGATATATCCTTTTTCGCGAACGATATTCTTGAATTTAGGCTAGAATCTTTGCGCGAGCAGCTGCACTCAAAGACCGCGGTAATAAATAATACCTCGCTCTAACCCTATCGTTGTAAAGGGTGTTCCTATCAGCTGCATGGAATTGCCTTGTGACAGATAGAATAAACACTAAATTAAACGCAGTGAACGGATTGGTTATATCAAATAGCGACGATACGTATAAAACCTGAACCTCAATCATTTAGTCATGTTTGTTTACATAATTAATGCGTCGCTTGGAACCTACTCCATGGGGCTGAAAAATCATGAACTGTTTTTTTTTTTTTTTTTCAGGACGAATGGTTGAAAATAATTTGACTCAAGATTTTCGAAGGAATGATGCGAAAAAATCGGTAGGACTAAAGCTGGGATTACTTCAAGACATGTCATCTAAATGACCGAGGAGAGTCCAGACTCCAATAAGAGCCAGCACTGTTTGCAATTTC
>NC_134820.1:6529848-6532348 GCF_046742065.1 Oratosquilla oratoria | reverse complement strand
GAATAGTAGAGAATGCATTTGAAGACAAACGAAACGAGCAATACTAAAATTCTAAAAGTAGCTGAGCATTCCTTTATATAAGTGGAGATTTGTCTCCAAACATAAATATATATATATATATATATATATATATATATATATATATATATATATATATATATATATATATATATATATATGATCATGGTTACACCAAATGATTGATGGACCAAAGCGCGCGTAAGAAGTCACATAAATATATTAAACAATACAGTAAAGAATGCACAACATTTACATCAATCGTACCAATCTTCACGCAACCCCACAAACCAAGATCTAAGAATATAAGGTCTAACCACTTCCGACCGAATTTCGAGGGAGTTGGCGCAGCGGGCCCGTGAACGTCACCTGGCTGTTCAAAGTGGGGTTGGCGGGTCCTATAGCTGTCAGTTGAAGCTGGTGCAGCGTATAGGAAAGACGTTGCCTTCGCTCGCACTGCTCCACGCAATTAGTTATATTCTGACAAACATTATATAAAAAATATATATAAAATATTATAGTTCCTGTCTATATATATGAATATATAATATATATGATATATAATATATATATAATATATAAAATATTATAGTTCCTGTCTTCCTTGGCGTTTCACAGTTTTCTTCAGTGTTTCACAAAGAGAAAATGGACTCAGCCAAATGACGTCAGAAGCTGCGCACAAGAATTCAAACGGTCTGACCTGTATATTTAGACCTTGCCACAAACTATGTACTTGCGCATGCGCGTAAAAGCATAAGAATTTGAGCACGTTGCCCAAAAGACTTAACAAATGATGGTGGGAGGGGAGAGATGGGACATCAAAATTATGATTCAGTCTTGCAAATTCAGTCTTGCAATCTTGCAATATAAGTCATTATATATGTGGGAACATGCATCTGCTCTCTCTCTCTCTCTCTCTCTCTCTCTCTCTCTCTCTCTCTCTCTCTCTCTTTCTTTCTTTCTCTCCCTCCCTCCCTCTCTCTAATACACACGCACGCACACACACACACACACACACACACACACACACACACTCGGTGGCGCAGTGGATAGCGTTTGCGGCCGCTACTACGGCAGTCCGGGTTCGAATCCCGCCCAAGGCTGATAAAATTCAGTATCACTGCGCTGTGAGTCGTTACTCCAACTCTCGTGGGCGGGGAATTTGGTGTATGTGTGTGTGTGCGTGTAAGGTCACAGCATTATCCATAGGTCGGTCATATATGAGCTCTGAGCTCTCTTCCGGGAGGGTAATAGCTGTTGATCACGAGTCCAACACGTGATCCAAGACCATGGGGACCATGGTGAACCACACACACACACACAAATACAAGTATACGCGCACACATATAAAAAAACACACGCGCACACACACACAGCTGCACACACACACACACACACACACACACACACACACACGGAAAGAAACAATGGACAAAATAATGAACCTTGATGTCAGGAAATCGCCTGGCCTGGATGGAATAGGAAACTGGATATTGAACGAATGTAAAGAAGAACTAATAGAACAAATATATGACATAATAAGTTGCTCACTCAAAGAAGGAAAAATACCTGAAGACTGGAAAAATGTTGATATCGTACCGATATATATGAATTAGGAAACAAGGAAGACCCAACAAATTACAGATCGTTTTCCCGTACAAGCACGGTAGCCAAAATTGGTGAAAAAGTTATAGAAAGTAGAAGGATTAAACATCTGCAGGAGAACAATATACTAAATCTGAGACAGACAGGGAAGATCATGTACCACTAATTTGACCTGCTTTTACTCAAGACTACTAGATATAATACAGGAAGGAGACGGATAGGCTGATAGTGCTTTCCTAGATCTAAAAAAAGTTTTTTACAAAGCCCCCCCCCAAAAAAAAAATTAAAAAGCTGTAAAACATAGAAGGGTTTCAAGGGAAACTACTGAAATTGATGGAGGACTTTTTGCATGAAAGAAAAATGAGAGTAGTGCTCAGAGATAAGAGTTCTGCGTGGGAAGAGGATTAGTGGAGTTCCACAAGGATCAGTATTGGCACCAATAATGTTTGCTATTTATGTGAATGCCATGGACGAGGGTGTGGAATGTTACATGAGCTTCTTTGTAGATGACACAAAACTGTTAAAGAAAGTGAGTACTGAAACGGACTGTGATTCACTGCAAAGAGATTTGGACAAGGTTTGGGAATGGAATCAAAAGTGGGAGGTGGACTTCAACATTAAACAATGTAGCATAATGGAATTTGGAAAAAGAAAAAAAAAAAAGGATATCAGAACAATATAAAATTGGTGCAAAGGAAGTAAAGAAAGTGGGATCTGAAAAAGACCTGGGGGTGATCATCACAAAGGATATGTCCCCTGACAAACAGATAAACAAAATCATCGGTGAAACATATAACTTGCTAAGATCAACAAAAGTAGCTTTTACTTACTTGGATGAAGAACTTGTAAAGAAAATACTAGTCACATTGATAAGGCC
>NC_134820.1:6517348-6524848 GCF_046742065.1 Oratosquilla oratoria | reverse complement strand
CATGGAAAGAGGTAACTCTTCCAGTTAAATAAACTAAGCTGCAGTCCAGTAACGTGCACAGACATTGCAAGGGGCCGGTGTTTTGGGCAGGAAATTGGGCACTTCACTCTTTTGTATTATTCGTATTTGGCAACTCCGGTAGGGTGCAACACCATTTCCCACATCATAATTTCTGAATGGTAAGAAAATGGAAAAAGCCTTTGAGAAATAATTTTTCATTCATCTTTATATATTTTTGTGAAGGGCAAGTGCTCGGGCACACACACACACCCTCTTTGCACGGGCCTGCTGCAGTCTTCGTCTTTTAGGGTTGATTCACACTATCGGTCCGGTCGCGCTCCGCTCTCGGTTCTGAGGTATTCAGGGTTGATTCACACTATCGGTCCGGTCGCGCTCCGCTCTCGGTTCTGAGGTATTCACACTATCGGTCCGCTCTCGTTCCCGTCATCCCCCCTCCCTCGACACCAGTAGAAGTCTTACCATCAGTTACGAAGGATGTGTGACTTTTCTGACGCCGAGTTGGCAATAATCGCTATTGCACTTGATGATGAAGAAGAAGGAAAACAAAATAGAAAAAGAAAGAGGTTGTGGGTTCATCCTATGTTGCAAGATAAGAAGACTGAAGGAGAATTTCATACTCTGTATCCTCGTCTTATTGATGATGAGAGTAAATTCCACAGCTATTTCAGAATGAACAAAGGAACATTTGAGAAAATACTATCCAAAATTGAGGATGACTTGAAATGTACAAGAAGATGCTGCACTTCCTAGCACTGATGTGCTTGCACCATACGTTATAGTGGGAGATGAGGCTTTACAGCTGAAGAGAAATTTGATGAGGCCCTACCCAGGTTCACAGACTGAACATAAGGTAGAGAAGAGGATTTTTAATTATAGATTATCTAGAGCCAGGAGGATAGTTGAGTGCACATTTGGTTTTCTAGTGCAAACCTTCAGAATATATTTAAGGAAACTTAAAGCTATGCCTTCTAACGCTAACGCAATCATTACAACAACATGCATACTTCACAATCTGATACACCCAAATGCTGTTGCATTACCAGATATTGTTGTCATGCCTCCATCAAACACAGTACGTCCAATGAGAGGAAGAGGGGGAAATGCTACAAAGGAGGCTTTTGACGCGAGAGAAACACTGAAAGATTATTTCAGCTCCCCAGCTGGTTCAATGCCTTGGCAAAATGATAAAATATAAGTAGACAAACAAACTTGTGTAGGAATATTTGTTGAGTGAGCTAAGGAGATGCATTTCCGCAGTGGATAATAGGTTGTTATTATACATATGGAATTTCTTTCTTCGGTTAATAATGTGTATTTTTTTTTCTCTCAGTACCTTAGCAATATGATATGTATGCAAACATTATTGTATAGGAAAATTGTTTAGTGAGGATAGGAAATGCATTTCCCCAGTGGACATTAGGCTATTGTATGGAATTTCTTACCTTCACAACCCAGCTGCCTGCTTATTTCAACACAGCTTCTTCTTTTCGCCACGTTATCACTGTAGTGCAGCGAAGTCAGGTCATACAGCTCTAGTTTACCTTTTGACTAATTCTATTAGCATTTCATCTGAATCCACAAAATTAAAGTAAGTTTTGTAGGTTATATTTTATTCAGTTGGTGCTTATGTATATCCTCGCTGTACGCATTGTCATTGTATCAGTGATAAATAAAAAGAAAATATATTTTTATCATTTTTCCAACTTTCTCATGATCTCATTGTGGTGTTTCCTTTGGATTATCCATGGTTTGGTAGGACAGAAGGTAACACTACTTGCTTATATAAAGGCTGAATCTCGACTGGAGTGGAGCAGGACCATGGCAACTGAGTTCACACTGGCGCTCACGGTCCGGTCACGCTCCGGTTTCGCTCCAGTAAAAATATCTTTTGACGGAACCGTGACCGGAGCGAAACCGGAGCGAGAGCGCCAGTGTGAATGCTTCCATTGAAATTAATGAGACAATATTGGACCGGACCGAGAGCGGAGCGGGAGCGGACCGCGACCGGACCGATAGTGTGAATCAAGCCTTATTCTGCTCCTACTCAGGTACAAACAGCCGCCGCTTTAGGGTTGATTCACACTATCGGTCCGGTCGCGCTCCAGTCTCGCTACGCTCCGGTTCTGAGGTATTCAGGGTTGATTCACACTATCGGTCCGGTCACGCTCCACTCTCGGTTCTGAGGTATTTATCGGTCCGCTCTCGTTCCCGTCACCCCCCCTCCCTCGACACCAGTAGAAGTCTTACCATCAGTTACGAAGGATGTGTGACTGTAGTACAGCGAAGTTAGGTCATAGAGCTCTGGTTTACCTTTGACTAATTCTATTAGCATTTCATCTGAAACCACAAAATTAAAGTAAATTTTGTAGGTTATATTTTATTCAGTTGGTGCTTATGTATATCCTAGCTGTGCGCATTGCCATTGTATCAGTGATAAATAAAAAGAAAACGTATTTTTATCATTTATCTACCTTTCGCATGATTCCATTGTGGTGTTTTCTTTGGATTATCCATGGTTTGGTAGGACAGAAGGAAACACTATTTGCTTAAACGAAGACTGAATCTCGACTGGAGTGGAGCAGTAGGCAGGGCTGCAGCGTTTTCTACACTGCCGTGTAGAATGGGAGTGTTGCCATACCGGGGTATACATTTTTCTCGGGCGTGTGCAGACTTTCATAGCAAGATATACTTGTCAAACTTTGACAAAATGTTGGTTCTAGTTTTTTTTATTCTTGAATGTATATAAGGCCCCCATGCCCTAACATATTCAGTAAGACATGAAAATTCTTTTTTATTATTATTATTATCGCTAAAAGAAAGCTGAAACTTTAGCGTATATTTTTTTTACTACACCGTGAAAACGTATCTAGGAGGTGCTAAGATGGGAGGGAGGGTGGAGGGGTGTGGAGTGTTTTCGGGGATGGAATGGGTGGGAAGGATTGTATGCCTTGTCCTTTTTTGGCTACCTCCCTGGTAAGGGGGAAAAAGCCTTGGTATATGTATGTAAAAACGTATCTTTTGGGGTACAATATTTTATAAGTAACACAATTACCAATTAAGTCATATTTTGATATACCATTTATTATTTGATAACAGTTCTATGATTTTTAAACAAAAGTTTGAGTTTTTAAATGTTATGAACAGCCCGCTGATATGTAGAAAAAATTCCTCATATCCTTGTGCAGTTGCCACATGCCGCTATTTGGTACAAAATTCTACGAAACGGCAGCCCTGGCAAGTGCAGGACCGTGGCAACTGAGTTCACACTGGCGCTCACGGTTCGGTCACGGTCCAGTCTCGCTCCAGTAAAAATATCTTTTGACGGAACCGTGACCGGAGCGAGACCTGAGCGAGACTGGAGCGAGAGCGCCAGTGTGAATGCTTCCATTGAAATTAATGAGACAATATTGGACCGGACCGAGAGCGTAGCGAGACTGGAGCGCGACCGGACCGATAGTGTGAATCAACCCTTAGGGTTGATTCACACTATCGGTCCGGTCGCGCTCCAGTCTCGCTACGCTCTCGGTCCGGTCCAATATTGTCTCATTAATTTCAATGGAAGCATTCACACTGGCGCTCTCGCTCCAGTCTCGCTCCGGTCTCGCTCCGGTCACGGTTCCGTCAAAAGATATTTTTACTGGAGCGAGACTGGACCGTGACCGAACCGTGAGCGCCAGTGTGAACTCAGTTGCCACGGTCCTGCACCTGCCAGGGCTGCCGTTTCGTAGAATTTTGTACCAAATAGCGGCATGTGGCAACTGCACAAGGATATGAGGAATTTTTTTTCTACATATCAGCGGGCTGTTCATAACATTTAAAAACTCAAACTTTTGTTTAAAAATCATAGAACTGTTATCAAATAATAAATGGTACATCAAAATATGACTTAATTGGTAATTGTGTTACTTATAAAATATTGTACCCCAAAAGATACGTTTTTACATACATACATATACCAAGGCTTTTTCCCCCTTACCAGGGAGGTAGCCAAAAAAGGACAAGGCATAAAATCCTTCCCACCCATTCCATCCCCGAAAACACTCCACACCCCTCCACCCTCCCTCCCATCTTAGCACCTCCTAGATACGTTCTCACGGTGTAGTAAAAAAAAATATACGCTAAAGTTTCAGCTTTCTTTTAGCGATAATAATAATAATAAAAAAGAATTTTCATATCTTACTGAATATGTTAGGGCATGGGGGCCTTATATACATTCAAGAATAAAAAAAACTAGAACCAACATTTTGTCAAAGTTTGACAAGTATATCTTGCTATGAAAGTCTGCACACGCCCGAGAAAAATGTATACCCCGGTATGGCAACACTCCCATTCTACACGGCAGTGTAGAAAACGCTGCAGCCCTGCCTACTGCTTCACTCCTGTCGAGATTCAGTCTTCGTTTAAGCAAATAGTGTTTCCTTCTGTCCTACCAAACCATGGATAATCCAAAGAAAACACCACAATGGAATCATGCGAAAGGTAGATAAATGATAAAAATACGTTTTATTTTTATTTATCACTGATACAATGGCAATGCGCACAGCTAGGATATACATAAGCACCAACTGAATAAAATATAACCTACAAAACTTACTTTAATTTTGTGGTTTCAGATGAAATGCTAATAGAATTAGTCAAAGGTAAACCAGAGCTCTATGACCTAACTTCGCTGTACTACAGTCACACATCCTTCGTAACTGATGGTGACTTCTACTGGTGTCGAGGGAGGGGGGATGACGGGAACGAGAGCGGACCGATAAATACCTCAGAACCGAGACTGGAGCGCGACCGGACCGATAGTGTGAATCAACCCTGAATACCTCAGAACCGGAGCGTAGCGAGACTGGAGCGCGACCGGACCGATAGTGTGAATCAACCCTTAACCGTCGTCCTAACATTCTGGGTGTGCTCGAACACGGACTGCTTGCAGTACACCACCTTCCTCTTCCTCCTGACATTTTGACGGGCCTAAACAGGAACTGCCCATCGACCAGCTCTCCTTCTACTCCCTTCCTCTCCTTTTCTCCCTGATATAATACACCATTCTGAATTCAAGTGCTAGTGTAGAAGTATATCGAAATCCCCTTTTTGAAAGAATCTTAATCATAGCTGCAAAAGGTAATTGCACAGAAACAATGGTGACATATTTCAGAAAATATAATGTAGCGTAGTCTTCAAAAGAGGGAAGACACGCAGCTAATGAGTTCTAAAGAACAGTGATTGTGAAAATACAGACAAAGAAAAGATAAAAATGCAGTATTTCGCCGGAATTCTGAGTGAGGCGAGTCGGCTCTAATATGAGCTGCGTATTCCATACAAATACGATTGTATCTTCTGTGTAGAGTAAACAGCTGAGTTGGTGTTAGGAAATCTTAAGGGTTATGCAGTCCGTGTAATTTGTTTTAAGCTAATATAACAGTAGATGAAATATGATTTTTCCAGTTGAGTTTACTAGTGAATAGTAGACCAAAACTGTTAAGAACGCTAGAAAGAAAAACTTGTATGCCATTGGATAAAATGAGGTCGCTTTACAGAAGATCGTGTGTTGTGTGGAGAAGTGGAGAAACTGAGTCTTAGTAGCGTTGAATGACATTTAAAGTGTTTTCTGTCCCATTCAGATTTTATGGTCAGAAATCAAGTGTTTTGCAGCGATCCTTCTAAAAGAATGGAATTCAGATTGAGAAGAATATATGGAGGAGGATACAGAAAAATCAAGTATACTACCACCAGCGCAGGAGTATATAGAGGAAGATTCACTGTTACGTAAGTCATTTATGAACGGAAGGAGAGAAGTAGAAGATAGAATGGTCCTGTGGGACGCCAGAGGTAAAACATGGAGAAGAAAAGTGTCGTCTACAACAGCAGATAAAGAACGGTCAGAAGGAAAATTCAGAAATAATAAACCAGAAAGAGGGATAGATACCGTATGAAAGTAATCTCGAAATCAAAGATTTGTGTGCCACGATCAAATGCCCTTGATATTCCTATTACAACAGCACAAATCTCACCAAATTACCCCGAAGAAGATGACCAACAATTAGACAGAAACGTTCAAATCAGCTAATAGGTGAGCCTCAGGATGAAAGCATTTAAGATGACTGAGTGAAGAGAGGAGTGGTTTTTCTTTTCGATAAGAACGAGTAAGGTTAGGTAAGGTCTGTAAACCACATCACTTTTTCTTTAGTTCTCGCTGACGCCATGCACTTCCATGGCATCCTATCGACAGCAGAGTTAGCTTACCTCGGGTCTGTACCGTGTGGTATTCTTTCTCCGTGACGACCCCGCCGATGTACATTCATAGTAATTATATGACTACATATTTTAATCGCAACCCTAGTTCTGCCCTGTGCCATTTAACTATTCCAGGACCCTTGCATTGTCAGTATGTATACAAATATTATCATTATCATTGCTATTGTCAAGCGTTGCCTCATCCATGTTAACATCGTACTGTAAAAATGATAACCTCTTCTGTCCTTTGTGCATTAACGAAAATATTAACAACATTTGGAAACCACTTTACGTTATCCAGCACAAAACGATTAAGATGAGATAGAATTAAATTAAATAGAAATACGAAATAAAATAAAATAAAATAAAATAAAATAAAATAAATATATTTTCTCCTGTCTTTTATGCAGCTCTCCTTGAATCTCTCCATTACCATCTAGATGACTCCACCTCTTCGGCGCGATGTTGCCTCTCATGCTTGTAATCGACAACGGAACATAATACTCTTTTAATACGATGACATGAGAAAATCACTAAACGATCTGAACGATCGAAACCCTTGTTTGAAACGAGTGTCCGATGCTCAGCTAAATAAAGTCGCTCAGGGTAGTTCATACTACGTGACATCGTATAACGGTTCAATTGGTTTGCTGTGTGTAGCCGAGTCACTCGGATGTTATGAAGAGGTGACTGCGTGAAATTCCCGCTCACCGCTTATATAAAACTCCAGGTGCGTCGACGTGCGTTGACTTTATGTCGGCTCTATCGCACCGCTCTTTTACCCACTACAACACTGTAACGTAACATTTATATTTAGTTCCAGCAATCATTTGCGGACTTGAAACCAGACGTTGGCCTTCAGGGCGCTTCAAATGATGAGACGTTCCCTTTACTGCCATCCCTTCCACAGCGTAAAATTCCCTTCCTTCATTTGGTACAAAATACTTAACGTTCGTCAGTGTGTTCAAGAGGTCAATAGTTTCTTCAAAGCACTTAATTCACTGTAAGCAAAGCCTCACTCAGCCCCTTCATCTTGGTGACGAAGTTTTTAGATATTTGTTTCGACTAAGTTAAACGATCGAGACCCCACTGTGGCCGAACTTCTCTTTTTCAACTGAATAAAATGGTTCATCTTAACCCAGAAAAAATTACCACCTTGTTGAAGGGATTGGGAGCTTCTCGAAGTCTCACGTAACTTCTTTAGGAGAGGAACGTGACTTCCATAGTTTTTTCGGGGCAAATAATAGA
>NC_134820.1:6509848-6512348 GCF_046742065.1 Oratosquilla oratoria | reverse complement strand
GATGACCACATTGATCTAAATGAATCACTAGCGAGTTGGAGGTTCTGTGAGCTTTTACTGTGGTGATTGGTTTGACGACACCACCAACACCATCACCACTAGTTGCTACTAGAGGTTGATACTAGTACAGTGATACAAGTCGATACTAGTTTTCGTCATCGCATCGCGCGATGGGCATGACGCATCGAATGCTGGGCCCTTCTCGAGCCATAAAAAACACTCTCGAGCCATATGCTACTCTGCTGAAGTTGCATTTCTGAAATGGGCACGTGATGGCATGTTTACGAAAAGGGCATGTGTTCCCATTGGTCATTCGTGGTATACCGAGAGAATCTTAACCAATCATAATAAGTTGTAGGAGCCTATAGCATCCAAAGGTTCCCTTATAGCCAGCAATAGTGTAAATTTCAGTCTTCAGTCTTCTCTCTTAAGAACATAACAACAGTGTCAAGTTCAGGCATATCTGAAATCAAGTTATTATCAATTAGTCTATTCGTGAATTGAGTAGTGCATCATGAACCTTGAAGCATCCTTGCAAACCAGAGAAAGGTCTGTACCAATTATGTCATAGTCCAGCCTCCCACACCCGCACACCATACACATCACAGTGATTCACTATATATTTTGAATATAGATTAATATCACAATAATAAAAGTCACATACTTAGGAAACATTAGTCTCATTCACCACCAAATGTGAAGTGATAATTTCTTGTACATACGTTTGTTCGTGTTCCTTGTTATTCTAGTTATCTTGGCCACAGCTACCACTTACATATACTTATTTATATTTATTCGTAAACAAGGAGCACGACATTACGTCATTTTTGTGTTCATATGCCCGCAGCTCCACTGATCTTCCCGTCTCTTCATAATATCCTAACGGGCAACCACCACATGGTATATTGTAGACCGCGCCTTTCTCCATACTTTTTTCTAAGTTATTTTTATTCTTCCTCCTGACAACTCTTCTAATTTCGTACCCGTGGAAAAAGCAACGCTCACACCCGCTTTTGTGAGAATATGTCCCAACTCCTCAGCGTACTTCGAGTTGGGGACGGACAAAATCCCAGCCCTGCCTTCTCCGGACCGGTTGTCCTTCCTCCTCATCATCATTATCGTTGCTTTTTTCTCAATCTGTGCAGTAGTCCTTCCGGGTATCTGAGTTTCGTGAACACTTTGAATATATATTTAATTTCATTCTTTAAAAAAACTTCGCTGCAAATACGGTACGCCCTTAAGAAAAAAGCCTATAATCACTCCCTTATTATTTGTCTGTTTGTTTATTATTATTTGCTTGATTTTCATTTATTATTATCAGTCAGTTCATTATTTACTACTTACCTGTTTGTTTATTATTCAACTATACCTATGCATTTATTCATTTATTTTATTTATTATTATTTGTATTTATATTATTATAATTTGTATTTATTTATCTATCTATTTATCATTATTATAATTTTTTTCGCATCCGACCTAGTTAAGGACCAAAGGTTCTCCTGCCGGCATGATCCACTTTTGTAATCCTTTATATATATATATATATATATATATATATATATATATATATATATATATATATGTATTCATATATATGTATATGTATGCATATATATATGTATATATATATATATATATATATTAACAACCACAATGCACTTTAATTCAAAGCCATCAAGGCCAGCATGCTAAAATTGAAATGTGGTACTGGCCAGGATTCGAACCCGGCATCATGATAGCCTAGTTGGAAAGTCATTTTCGCCCTTGTCATGAGGATGCCGGGTTCGAGTCCTGGGTAGTACCACATTTCAATTTCAGCATGCTGGCCTTTGATGGCTTAGAATTAAAGTGTATTGTGGTTGTTAAGATGTATCTCTAATCACTGGAACCCATTCAGTGTTGTACACACACACACATATATATATATATATATATATATATATATATATATATATATGTGTGTGTGTGTGTGTGTGTGTGTGTGTGTGTGTGTGTGTGTGTGTGTGTGTGTGTGTGTGTGTGTGTGTAGAATAACATGGTGAATTGTCATCCCAGAACGCCCACGTGAAGAATCGTCACCCCATGAGTTCCCACCTTAGGAATTGTCACCCCCGGTACGCCGAATATCAACAGCGGAATAAAGATTAGGTTAGGTTATGTTAAATGAGGGTTATGCTTATTGTCATCAACTTATACAACCGAAGAATCGTAAACCCAGGATGGCTATTACCTCCGTCACTTCCGTTACCACTGCAGTAACTACGGTTTACTTTGGTTTTGTATTTCTTCTTTCACTTTCAACTTTCTTTTCATGACTGTCTTACGTAAGAATGTTTCTTTACGAGGGTGAATTAAACGGAGGTAAAATTTTCCTTCTTTTCTTCCCGAATAATACTACACTTGGTTTGTCAATTTACACCAAGGAACTCCCAACTTGGATCCCCAATTTACTCACTAAGCCACTTCGCACCGACGTCACGACTTCCCCAGTCCAATG
>NC_134820.1:6489848-6499848 GCF_046742065.1 Oratosquilla oratoria | reverse complement strand
ATATATATATATATATATATATATATATGTATATATATATATATATATATGTATATATATATATATATATATATATATATGTGTGTGTGTGTGTGTGTGTGTGTGTGTGTGTGTGTGTGTGTGTGTGTGTGTGTGTGTGTGTGTGTTTGGTGTGTGTATATGTGTGTGTGTATGCGTGCGTGCGTATGTGTATTATGTATTTATCTATTAATCTATTTTTATCAACTCGGCTATCTCTATTTCTAATATATGATAAAAATTCAATGAATAAGTAAGTACATGATTAATACATACACACACACATTTTTGTTTGCTTTTATATGTGTACAAGTGTATTTTCTAATTTTATTCAAGTTATGAGACTTATGATTGTATCACGAAGACTTTTCATACTCAGACAAGACATTTAAATGTCGACAGAGACTCACTTCCCTAAACATCACCTTACTAAGTGTTTAGTGAGCATAAGCAAACTGAATACTGAGTATTGAGGATCATAAATGTTGGGTACTACAATCTAAGCAAGCTAATTGCCGAAATATGTTGTGGAATTCAGGCGGGGGCCTTCCGTCACGCCAAGACTTCACAGTCCTTGTGCAAACGTATAATCAATAAAGTATTGTACATCAAACTTTTATTAGCCTCCATTAACCCTCCTGACATCTAGTCCAACACGGATACATATTGGTATTTGTTCATTTGTTTATCTATGCACTTATTGATCATTTTGTTTTACACCAGCCACCAGCAAGACTGATACTTGTTTTATTTAACGAATGCGTCCACAAATCAATGTCGGCAGTACCTGGAATAGTGAATCAGCCACAGTTCCAAGGATAAACGTAAAAGTCTTTAAAGATTATTTCCGTTGGAATCATTTTCATTGGATTAGGTTCACTTGAAAAAGGAATGTAGAAGATTGGTCAATTGGAATTGGAATTTGTCTGCATTAAAACCAAATTCGAATTATTAGAATTACGGGTAGTTATGAATCATTCCTGAATTGGTAGCCTAGTCATGTAGTGATGAAAAAATATGATAATAACGAAATAATAATGATGATGATCGTTATGATAAAAGTTATATGATAACAATAGCGATAGTAATGATAAAGACAGCAATGAATTAATAATGATAATATTGATCATTGTAGTATTCAGTGACCCTGCTGTAACTGTGTGAATCATGTCATGGTCGTCTAAGATCATGTTTTGTTTTGTATAGAGATCCTGACCGAGCGGCCATAGTAAAAATAAACTAAGGACCTATCGGCTGTTATTAATCATTCTCCATCAACCCTATAGGCTTGATAGTGACGACGAGAAGAAACGAAGAGAACTAGACGCAGAGCTGGTATAGTGGAAATATTATAAAACAATGTATTACGTGAATGGGTAAGGGTAATTGAGGAGTGCATGTAATTTTCGTGATGACGCTATGAAGCATGCCGATTATGTATCGATTCTGAAGAATTCAAGAATCCAGCGATGATTGTTGATGCAGACGCAGTGTGGTTTGTGGCTGAATCATCTGGATTTGATGTAGATTCGAGGTTTGATTTAAATGTTCGTTTTGGAACATAGCCTAAGCACCGGCTCTTTGTCTAGATTTGTGTTTGCTCTACATTGAGTTTGGAGGCGTTGAGGCAAACGAAGTTGTGATTTGCTGATTTTATTATATCCATCTAGAGTCTAGACGGACATAATAAAACCTCGGAACATTTCCCAAAGAAAACTCTAGCGGTTGCCAATGATGCTGTTAACGTACACATGTGTAGATTTTTTGCTTGTGATCTACATTGAGTTTAGTGAGACAAACGAGGTGATGGTTCGTTGGCTTTAATATCCTTGTCTAGAGTGGTGCTACATTCTCGGAACAACTCCGAGGAGAACTCGGGGAGTTGCCAAATTCTATTCACAGGCACAAAGTGGCTGTTGCCACTACACTTAACTATAATAATTTATTTTCTCCTATTTCTACAATGCACACTCTTATTTCTACAATGTACGATGCATGAACTGAGGATGGACACTCATTATTCATGCATGGGTCCATATTTACATAGGGAGCATAAAGAAATTTAATTTTGACGTATGCTGATCTTGCAGTTTGGCAATGCTGGGCATAGGTGCTCCGGCCGCTCGGCCCAGATGTCCAGGTGAGGTCAGATACGCTTGACCCCTATGACCACTGTCAGACCCGACAACAATGGTAGGTCCCTTGGGAGTTCTCAGAAGACGGACGTTCTATCCTACACCAAATGGGTGTATGCGTGCGTGTCCACGCCAGACATCTAAAGGATTGAATATTCCATTAAATCATCTTGCAACACATGGTGGCTGTTGCCAAAACAAGGAGCTATATACAATTTATTATCTACTATCTACGTCTACTTTTACAATGTACAATACATGAACTGAGTATGGACACTCCGTATTTACGCGTGGGTGATATATTTACAAGCAATGGGAGTACATTAGAAATATATTTGTCGTATGATGACTTTTGGCTGTTATAAATATCAGACGCAGGTGTCCAGACGCTCAGCCCAATTGACCCCGGTGAGGTCAAACGAGTTCTGCCCAAATAACCGCTGTGAGGTCAAACACTATAGGTGGTCCCGCGGGAGTTCTCTGAAGATGTCGGATCTTACCTCCTGTAGATAATGCTGAGTGCGCGCATGTGCACTCTGGACATGTAAAGGATTTAATGTTTCTTTCAATAATTTTGCAACATTTGGTATGTTATTTGTGTTGTTAGAAATGACAGCAAACCAATAAAAATTTATACTCTTGATCCGTCAAAGATCCCTTTGGGTCCACGGATTAATCTATTAGAGGCTAATCTTAGTAGTTTGTCTATCATTGGAGATGTTAAAAAGAAGAATATTCTTTTAGTGTCATTGGGATCAGAAGTTTGTAATGTTTGGGGTAATCTATGTGCATCAGATTTACCAGGTTCCAAGTCATATGATGTCATTGTTTCTTTGTTGAAAGCAAACTAACCAAACCTTCCTATCACAGGAGCCTTTTGGTAAATGAGTTATGTGCAAAACTAAAAAAGCTATTTGATGTCTGTGCATTTGGATCACAGATTCCAGAGAGACCAATTGTTTATAATAACAATAATGGCAACAATACCACTGCTACTACTACTAATATTACTAGTAATAATAACAACTATAATAATAATGATAGCAAAATAATAGTAACAATAATAATGATAGAAATAATAATAATAGCAATAATAGTAATAACTATAAAACAATAGTAATACTATTAATAATAATAACAACAATAACAATGATAGTAATTGTTATCATCTCCCTTCGATGACTAGCGTGCACACGCACGCACGCATACATATGCTACGAAAGGGTACTCCGACGCCTTCGCGGATTTCCCGAGGGAAAAGTCAATTGTCCGAGTGAAATCCGCGAGGGCGTCAGAGTACCCTTTCGTAGCATATGTGTGCATGCACGCGTGTGTACGCTAGGCATCGAAGGGAGATAACATAATGATAATAATGACAATAGTAATAACAGTGATAATAATGATAATGATACTACTACTACTAGTAATAACAATAATAGTAACAACAACAATAATGATGATAATAATAATAGTAATAATAATAATAATAATAATAATAATAATAATAATAATAATAATAATAATAATAATAATAATAGTAACAATAATAATGAAAATAACGACAATAATGATAACCGCATTCAAGTTCCAAAATGCAGTCCTTTGCTGTAGATGTTTTCTTGTTCTTGAGTGCATAAACAACCTCTTGGGAAATGGAACCAGAAAACATCATGAATAGAAAATGGTGAAGCACAAGTGCTAAAATAAAACATTATGAAGAAGAAAAGAAGACTATCGAGCATAAGGTTCCCTCATACTGAAAAAAAAATCGTCAGACACCAGGGAAGTGTTCTAAGTCGTGCGACATTACACTCAGACTCATCGACAAAACATTATGTTGAAACAACGGCTAGAGGTCTTATGGAACTAGTACGTCGTTTGATAATCCATGGGGTACACACGAACAAGAACATATCCATCTTTCAAATTTTTCACAAATTCGTTTTTCTGTGAAGCCAGTGCTACCTTGACGGCGGGGATATCGATCTCACAGAGAAGCTGTTTAGGAAGCAGACGAACAACGAACAGGACCTGAGAAAATGAAGTACGAAAATTTGAGACGAAGGTTTTAGATATGGAAGAGTTTGAATGAAATTACGAAGAAGGATTTTGAAACTGGCACGGACACTAACTCCATTGTTATATATATAAAAAAAAGAAAGACAGAAAAAAAGAACAACGAGTTAACAGAAGCGCGTGGTTGTGAGTATTCTACACTCCTTTCCGATTTCCAGCAGTGACATTTACCCGCTCCAACAGTTCAAACGCTTCGGGCAAAGGTGATGACTTTCGCTTCAGCTACGCGTCTCCTTGCATAGGCTCCACGCCACCAGAATGTCAGCCAGAATAAAATACGTAGAGTACGTCACCGCAGCGATGACGTAATCCCGGACGCAGACGAATAACATCAGGAGGCGCTTAACTGCGGCCGAAGCCCTGTACTCCCAGATAGCCAGGGCAGGTGGTAGTCACTGGTAACTGTTGGGGATCAAACCTTGAGCCAACAGGCTACGTACAAACAAATCTAGAAGAGTGGACGTCAATAGAATTCTGTCCACACAGAGATGTGATCTTTTTATTTCCTGACATGTTTCAAAGAGCTTTATCAAAAGGAAGTGTTTAAAACTCATATCTTCGTCTGAGTTTACTTTGCCAACAAATTCTTTAATTGCCCAAATAAATAGACATCAGTCTTACATCATCGAAGGGAGTAGGTACGTGGGCAGTGAAGGCGTGTGTATGCATGCAAGTATAATATATGCTCTTTCTCCCTCCTCCCCCCCCTCCCGACACACACACACACCCTTACTTGCGGCTCGGTGGCGCGGTTGGTAGAATCCCGGTCTGTTACTGCGGCGGTCCGGGTTCGAATCTTGCCCAGGGCTAAAATAATTTCAGTATCGCTGCGCTTCGAGTCGTTACTCCAACTCTCGTGGGCGGGCAGTTGGGTGTGTGTGTGCGTGTAAGGTCGCAGTATTATCCATTGATGAGTCATACGAGCTCTGAGCTCTCTTCCGGGAAGGTAATAGCTGTAGTTCACGAGTCCAACCCGTGATCCAAAGACCAAGGTGAATCACACACAAAGGATTACAAAGGCGGAGCATGCCGACAGAAGACCTTTTGATCCATAACTAGGTGGGATGAGGAAAAAATTATAATAATGATAAATGAATAAATAAATAAAATAAATAAAAATTATAATAATATGAATAATAATAAATAAAATAGATAAATGCATATAGTTAAATAATAAAGAAACAGGTAAACAGTGAATAATAATAAATTGACAGATAACTAATGATAAATGAAAATCAAGCAAATAATAATATACAGACAAATAACAAACAAATAATATAAAACAAATGGCAGTCAATACAGCATCTTGCTTAGGTGTTTATCTAAATGAATCTTAAAGCTTCGAACTGAACTACATTGCACTGCCTCTGCAGGAAAATTATTCTATTCATTAACCACACGGTTGGCGAATTTGTTTCTACCCACTTCCATATTAAATCTATTTCCTGACAGTTTGGTTAAATCTATTTCCTGACAGTTTGTATTAAATCTATTTCCTCACACACACACACACAAACACACACACACACACACACACACACACAAAACTGAAGCGAGAATATATAATTTGAGAGTTGGAGAGGAAAGCGTGGGCGTATCATTGTTTGTTTTGTGCGCACGCGTGGGTGTTTGTAATGAGAAGTGAGTGAATTTAATTTTCCGCGTATGAGACATAGGACACAAATATGCTTTACACATAAATATAAATCAGAGCAATAACATGCACACAGATAACCCATTTATATCTTCAAGCTGGCCACTGGGCTCACTGACAGTGGAACAATTCAGAAAGTAGTCGGGGAACTGTGTGGCTGTATTTAGAGTATAGTCCGGAACGTTATCTTACAGCGGTGAAACGTCAAGATAGCTAAATACCACGCGTGAGTATCGCACTGATGTTTGAAACTCACCGAGATACAAAGCCTGCCCATGTCATTATGGGGGCCTAAACAGGATTGATTTGGGGCCCCCCTGATTGCCACAACGACCACTGATGCTTAACTATCAATTGTGCTTGATCATTCCATACACTATAAATGCATCACTAACATACACACCCAATATAACTTACAGCATTCAGTTACCTTACATCATACTGGTGTCACATTGGACTTTTAAACAAAATAGAAGTGGTAAATTCACATATTTCAGTATAGAGTGCACTTTGAAATTTCAGAGTGACGTAATGTGTGGCACAATGAACTTGTAGTTGTGAGTAACAGAACAAATTAGCAGGCAAGACTCTACATTTAAATGAAGAATTTTTATTTTCCAATCTAAATTAACTTAATATTTTCCTAGCGCTCTTAGAAGCCCTGCTGGCATGGGGGGCCCCAAGCAGTCGCTTAGTTTGCTGCCTTGGGCCGGTACTGCCAAGATAACACCAACCAGGGATGCCGCACTTTCTACACTGCCGTGTAGAATTGGAGTGTTGCCATACCGGGGCATACATTTTTCATAGCAAGATATACTTGTCAAACTTTGACAAAATGTTGGTTCTAGTTTTTTATTCTTGAATGTATATAAGAACCCCATGCCCTAACATATTCAGTAAAAAAATATTTTTATTTTATTTTATTATCGCAAAAAGAAAGTTGAAACTTGAACGTAATTTTTTTTTTTTACACCGTATAAAAGTATCTTTTGGGGTACAATATATTATAATTAACATAATTACCAATAAAAGTCATATTTTGATGTACCATTTATTATTTGACAACTAGTTAAGTGTCTTTTAAACAACAGCTTAAGTTATTAAATGTTTTGAACAGCCTACTGATATGTAGAAAAAAAAAATCCTCGTGTCCTCGTGCAGTTGCCACATGCCGCTATTTTTCTATGTTTTGGTACAAAATTGTACGAACGGCAATCCTGAGTCACCAACCACCTAATGGACTAGAGCAGTGGTTCTTAACCCTGTTGGAGGTACTGAACCACGCAAGTTTCATACATGCATTCATCGAACCCTTCGTAGTTGGAAAAATATATTTTTTTTCTTCAAATTCAAAACATAGGAACTATATACTGTATTAGTGCACAAACTGTACCACGGATCATTTGTACACGAAATCACTTGTGTTCAAAGAACAAAACCAACAAAACGTGAATTTCACATTAAACAAAAACATAATGAATATTTACTGCAAATCAATGTGACTTTTGCTGTTGCCTCTCAGAGACCATTTCAAAAATGCGCCGAACCGCCGAACCCCGGAAACTGACTCACCGAACCCCTGGGGTTCGATCGAACCCAGGTTAAGAAACACAGGACTAGAGCAAGGCAGAATTATACATGATGAAGAAGAAAATAAAAGAAGAGGATGCTACACTAGGAGGCACGTGGCTGTGGCCGAAGCCGTAATTTTTGTCCTCTGCGCTTGGAATGTTGGAGCAAATCACTGCTGGGAATCGGAAAGAAGTGCGGGATTCAAACCCAAAACTAAGCAAATGCTATACCAACACGCGTCTGATTACGTCACCAACGCACTTTTTATTCTTTAAACCGACAAGATAAAGAAGAAGTGTTTGGAAGCAGAGGCTATCCGAGGGTTAAATACTGTTGAACAGAAAGCTGGTATGTTTAGCACTGCACTGCCATTAGATTTATTTCTCCTTGGTGAACAAGGTTTTGAAAGGTCACCCGTGAATCACCCTTCCCCACCTCTTCTGCGTCTTTCCTGTGTCTTAATCACCTATTTATTTTTTCTTCAATTAAAATTTTATTCCTATTCAAATTTCTCTCAGAATAATTTTCCTTGTTTCAGTTTACTCTACCTTTCTTCCTGCCCTTGCCTTCCGACCCATGAGAAATAAGAACTCGTACAATGCACTCATTGGCAATAATATTATTTACATACTACAATCCTTTCATTTTCCCATAGACTGCCCCCTCAAAAAACTAAAATCCTGTTCAAACGAGTGGTCTGACCTAATCAATTCCATTACATTCTACTCATCAGAATGATCGAATATTGACCTCTATTTATGCAACCGTCCACACCATACTTTCATTACAGGCACCTGTGAATCTCACTTAAAGGGAAGCATGTCAATGTCTTTGGTCTCACGGTCACGTGGCACCGAATCTTTCTATCTCAGCGTCCTTGTACGTGATAAGCTTCAACGAAAATAACCTTGTAATTCATTAAATCCCTCGTCTCCAAGTGTTTACTCTTCCATAACTTGTTACATACTGTATTTACTAGTATATATTATCATTATTATTATTTTCTTGTATACTGCAAAAACTGTGACGTAAAACATAGCACATGGTAAGATGATAGGAATGTATAGTAATTATTACATTAATCTATTAGTATAATTATGGTTAAGGATGGTATTGTTACATAGATACGAAGACCAATGTAACAAGAATAGTACCATATTAATAGAATAAACTAAGAGGAAATGGAAAGTGGCAATGATTAGTAAGAAAACTAGGGAATGGTGATCCGGTTAGACATATTAATTTGTCATGTAACAAATTATATATTGCCTTAATAAAGAAGAAAAGCAGGTAATATACGAAAGTATTCCAAAACAACTCATCATAGATAACGATTCCCACCCTACTACTAATCCGAGCTGACACTTTGGCCACAAGAATTGTCTCAATATGGAAGTGAAAATTTCTTCTACATCGAACAGGCCTTGTACGAAAATGAGGGAAAATCAGATCGTATGCATCAACATTCGCAAAGCTCACTGCTAACCGTCATGCCATTGGCGGAGAACCGGGAAATTTCAAATAGAGACGTGGGCGCCCTATAAATACAGAGGATTCCATCAGATATGTTGAATAAGATGACACCAAAGATATATCTCACCAGAAACAGGGTGAAAATGAGGTGAGATTATACTGTCACACTTCTCAAATAACAATGAACAATACACCCGTGTCACAGCCACATTGACAGGTGTACTTTACGGGCAGCAGTGTCCCACATTCGCTAGCGCATTGCCCGCAAGATCCAAGTGAACAACCTAGATAGGTTGAGAACATGAGAACCTCTCTAAAAACCACAACTACAGAGTTTAATGGAAGAACTGGAGAATAGTCGGTATATCGTGAGACTGAATGGTATTCTATGTGAAGAGGAAAACCTGGTGCAGCTATAATTAAAGAGACGGAAAAATACATTGAAGTAAGATTTTTTTAAACTGTGATTGTTGGTAGCGTGGTGGAAATAAGCAGTTACATATCGTAGCTTGGACTGTGATCAGTCTATGTAGAAAATGTACTAAAATAAGTAAGGTAGCACCCACTACAGAGAGGCATTCTGTATAATGTTAAAGTATTTGTTGAACTGGTAGTCGGTTTTGTGTATGGCTGACATAAATTCACTTGGCGAATGTATCTAGTGTGTATAAACAAAGGATTACAAAGGCGGAGCATGCCGACAGGAGACCTTTTGGTCCATAACTAGGTCGGATGCGATATATATAGATTTATATATATATATATATATATATATATATATATATATATATATATACGAGTATATATAAATGATAACAAATAGATAAAATAAGATAAAAAATATAATATAAAAATAATGAATAGAATAAATAATACATAGGTATAGTTAAATGATAAACAAACAGGTAAATAGTAAATAATAATAAACTGACATATAAATAATAATAAATGGAAATCAACCAAATAAAAAAAAACAGACAAACAATAGCAAACAATCAAATGATATAAGATAAATGGCAGTCATTACAGCATCTTGCTTAGGTGTTTATCTAAATTCTAAACCAATCTTGAA
>NC_134820.1:6482348-6487348 GCF_046742065.1 Oratosquilla oratoria | reverse complement strand
CTAAAGTGGGGAAGAAGATGGGAGATGACTTGTGCATTGGGAATTTTGGAGTAGGTGAAAGAAATGACAGAGGCAAGATGTTAGTCAATTTTGCAGAGAACTACAGCATGAGGATAATGAACACTTTCTTCCAAAAGTGTGTAGGTCGTAAATGGACCTGGAGTAGTCCAAATGGAACAACAAAGAACGAAGTAAACTTCATATCAGGAGATGAGAGCAAGAGCATTAACAATGTTACGGTCATAAATAAAGTCAACATAGGTAATGATCATAGAATGGTAGGTTGCACATCTAAATTTAATTTCAGAGCCGAGAGAAATAAGCTATTTTTAAAAAAGAAAATAAATCTTGCGAGAAAACAGGAAAGCTTTAGAAGCGGATATTCGACTCTAGACCATTTGCAGGCGATGAACCAACTGATCGAGAAAACGACAAAATACAATATACCTCTTTGTTTAGCTTTTGTAGATTACAAGAAGGCCTTTAACTGGGTAGAACAAATAGCAATACTAAACTCGTTACACAAGCAGAGTATAAACGAACAGATCGTAAGGGTTCTAGAAAAGGTTTATGCAGAAGGTACCGCTATAATTCGACTACATAAAGATACAGAAATGATCAAGATCGAGAAAGGAGTATGGCAAGGCGATACAATTTCACCCAGATTATTTACAGCTTGCTTGAAAGAGATTTTCAGAATGTTGAATTGGGAAGAGAAAGGTTTGAAGATTAATGACGGATATTTGAACTACCTAAGATTTGCGGATGACGTTATTCTTGCAAGATATGCTGAGTGATCTGAACAAGGAAAGTTTCAAAGTAGGTTTAAAATGGATAAGAGTAAAACCAAAGTAATTTTCAACACAAAAGTTCAAAGTAAAAGAGATTATAATCGATGGTGGGAGTCTTGAAGAAGTTGAAGAGTATAATTATTTAGGCTAGATGGTGAAAGTGACCAAATATCATGATAATGAAATAAAAAGGCGTATTACAGTTGGTTGGGAAGTGTTTGGTAAGTATGATAAAATCCTGAGAGGCTTTCTACCTTTATGTTTGAAACGTAAAGTTTACAATCAATGCATTCTGCCAGCAATAATCTACGGGTGTGAAACTTGGAAACTGACGAAGGCGATGAATACAAAACTAAAGACTACAGAGGAGAATGGAAAGGCCAATGATGTGAATAACGTTGAGAGACCGAAAGAGAGTAAGTTGGGTGAGAGAGTAGACTAGAATGAAAGATATTGTGGAAGCGGTAAAAGTGAGGAAGTGGAATTAGGCAGGTAAGTTAGCACAATCGCCTGATGAGCAATGGAGCAAGTGTGTTACTAAGTGGACGCCGCGAGATGGGAAGTGTGGAAGAGGGAAACCAGACAAAAGGTGAAGGGACGAGATAGAGAAGTTTACAGGAGTAACATAGTAGAGGTTGGCGCGGTCGTGTGAATTATGGAATGCTATTGTAGAGTTGCAAAAGTTCTCCACATTGTAGCAAGTAGTGTAGATAAGCAGTCACGCTCGAGAGAGACAAACCCAGAGTTATTCTCTTTAATGATGATTGGCTTATTCCGTACAAAACATGAAGGCAAGCTCCGAGGAAAACTCGGGGGGTTGCCAGACACCTCTATACATATTTACAAATAGACTGTTGCCATAAATTCCAATTTACATCCACAGAAGGAACCATCGTTATGACGGATGCTTGAAGGTTCCAGGCGTGAAGGTGACACAATGTCGGCTTCTTTGTACCTCGGAAGTATTCTGGGGCATCTTGTTCAGTGTATCGTGGCGTCCTTATATGTCGGGAGAACACGACGGTCCGTTGAGGATGCCCGGTGCCGCTGGACTTTGCATCCTCTCTGGTCACTTCCGGTATCATAAAGCCAGGCCCTTGGGAACATCCGTGCCAGGCGAGCTATCTTGAGTGCCTGGCGGAAGGGCTTTGAAGTACTGGTTTCCTTCATCGAAGGACACAATAACACCATGAAAGAAGTTTTTGTTCAGCAGTGGACTCAAGATGGCTGATGTGATATATATATATATATATATATATATATATATATATATCTGTGTGTGTGTGTGTGTGTGTGTGTGTGTGTGTGTGTGTGTGTGTGTGTGTAATATACATACATACTTATATATATATATATATATATATATATATATATACATATATATGTATATATGCGAGTGGTAGGGTGGTGAGTTTAAAACGCCAAGAATTCGTTGAAGATCTATTTCTGACGTTTCGTCCAACTAGGACTTCTTCAGAGCAAGATCTAAGAATATAAGGTCTAACCACTTCCGACCGAATTTCGAGGGAGTTGGCGCAGCGAGCCCGTGAACGTCACTTGGCTGTTCAAAGTGGGGTTAGCGGGTCCTATAGCTGTCAGTTGAAGTTGGTCCGTCGTTCGAAAATGACGTCGCCTTCGCTCGCACCGCTCCACTCAATTATTTATATTCTGACAAATATTATATAGAATATATATATATAATATATATAAAATATTATAGTTCCTGTCTATATATATGAATATATAATATATATGATATATAATATATATATATAATATATAAAATATTATAGTTCCTGTCATCCTTGGCGTTTCACAGTTTTCTTCAATGTATCACAAAGAGAAAATGGACGCATCTAAATGACGTCAGAAGCTGCGCAGAACTACTCCAGCGATTAGACCTGTTTACTTAGACCTTGCTTCAGAGTATACACAAATAAGACAACGACAACTTATATATTCACACAGCTCACCCCGTTCCTCCCCGGTCAATGTTGTTGCCATCTCGCTTTCGTCTTGCCTCGTGGATAATTAGGCCGCTTGTTACCCTCGCCAACTTGACAAAACCGTCCCGATGATTGCTACATGAGAGTGAGGTAATGTACGCTGCCTCAATTGTCCTTCTTTCCTTTTTGTTAAGTCCATTGTGGAGTACCTCTGTTTTTTCCCAATCCGGCAGGTGGCAAAAGTTGTCGATGTGTACCACTAATGAGTTGGATGTCCGGTAGGCTTTGATGTCATTTTTATGTTCCACCGGACATGTAACACGTATTGGATTCGTGATCTACTGCAATTAACTTCCCAGGAGAGGATTTAAAGTGCTCATTTATAGCTCGATCTACGGGTAATGCTACCTTACACACACACACACACACACACACACACACACACACACACACACACACACACACACACACACACACACACACACACACACACACACACACACACACACGCACACGATGATCCAACACGTGATCCAAGACCATGATGAACTAAACACATACATATACTACTCGTATTAGGTAAATACATACACGCGCATGCAACCAAGCACACGCGCGCGCATACACACACACACACACACACACACACACACACACACACACACACACACACACTCCATTGTGGAGTACCTCTGTTTTTTCCCAATCCGGCAGGTGGCAAAAGTTGTCGATGTGTACCACTAATGAGTTGGATGTCCGGTAGGCTTTGATGTCATTTTTATGTTCCACCGGACATGTAACACGTGTTGGATTCGTGATCTACTGCAATTAACTTCCCAGGAGAGGATTTAAAGTGCTCATTTATAGCTCGATCTACATACACACACACACACACACACACACACACACACACACACACACACACACACACACGATGATCCAACACGTGATCCAAGACCATGGTGAATTACACACATACATATGCACGCACACACACACACACACACACACACACACACACACACACACACACACACACACAACTCCTTGCATATGAGTGTTGTGGTTGTTTGTCGTCCACTGTGTTATTGTTAAATAGTACAGGTTTGAAATATTGCATGCATATAAAGTATTACATCTGTGAAAACTAATCGGGTATATAATTTTTTTTTTTTTTTTTTTCGTTTTAGCAAAATAATAACGCCATGTCTCTATAAACTCGTTGGTGGGTTGAATCTGAATCTATCATGATATGTTTAGATGCACCGCTTTTACTGTCTCAAATATGAATAGACGCATTATATGTAGATGCAGGGGGACGAAATACAGGAGGGAATAAAATTATTTAATATGAGATAATGAATGAAAGCTTGGGGTGAGAAAGAAGATAAGAGAGCTGGGATTTTAATAGCAATAAACAAACGAGAAAAAGTTAAAGAAAGAAACTTGCGTCAAAAGAAAACAAGACCCAATAGAAACAGAATACTAATAAATGGGATTAAAAAGGAACCAAGGCCAAAGGAAGGAGGAAGTAAATCATGGGAAACTGCTGGGAAAAAGTGAGAGTTGGGAGGCAAAGAAAAGATTAATAAAAGGAGAATGGTGAACGACAGCTCAAGGAGTTCAGCGAGTGATCTACAACGGATTCAATTGGCGCAAGTTACTAGTCGAATACTTGACTTTCAAGTCGGTCGAACTACCGAGAAAAGATTCCTTGAGCAAACACGTCTCTGCAAAAATTATGCAATGTTAGCGGGAGGCAATTTACTATGTAAACAGAAAATATTTAACAGTAAGCCCCTTCCCTGGCTTGGTCCCTTCCCACTGCAGTTCCGAAGTCAGTGAAGGGACCTGTTGGTAAGAATTCCATTCTTGCAATTAGGATAGTTATTTTTGTATATTGGCTTAATTTCACTGGCGAACAGAATTGGACGAAAGACGCCACAGGGATAATTATTAAGTTGACGGTTTCGTTCGTTAGGGTTTGACGGTTGCTGCAACAAAATTTCCTGTCCCTGCCAGCCAGCCTGCATCTTCACTGTACTTGAAAATGTATCAGTGGCCAATGACGTCATGTCGCACTCGTCATGTGACTGATGCATGATAACGTAAAAAAGAAAGAAAAAATCCCAACTGCTGGTCTTAAACATCTTTGCCTTGATCAACTTCTCAACTATGGCGCAATTCACATATTTCCTTCTGGCAGGGAATGATACTCACTTAATCCTTTTGTTACGATGGTTCCTTTAAGGATTTTATTCTG
>NC_134820.1:6462348-6477348 GCF_046742065.1 Oratosquilla oratoria | reverse complement strand
ATGCAAACAGCAGAAGTATAACTGGTGAACCGGAGAAACGCTTAAATATTTGGGGGGGGGGGGATTACATTAACTTATGGTAAGCGACAGCATCCTTGTAAGGAAAATCAGAAAAAAAAACTAGAGGGGTTCCTCTCCTGCCCATTTGCTCTCGATTAGGCCCACCTATCTTCAATTTCTTTTTCTCCTGGTGTCTACGGTGGCAAAACTTCACCTCGTGACCACTCTTCCCACAATACGGGCACTGGAGCGCCCACCATCGTTTACCCGGAGATGTAAATTGTGCATTATCTTGATCTTCCCGTTTTCTTGGGCCCCGACGACCCCTACGACTGGGCTTCATTACCCGACCCACTAGATGGGCGCAGCAAATGTACGTCTTTTCAGACAAGGACAAATCTAACAGCCCCAATGCCTATTCTAACGTGGTAAAATCCCTATCTGATAGGTGTGTGGCTAACTTTTTTTGCGATACGGTAAAACAAAAATCCTCTATAAGGATAAGTTCTACGAGCTTCTCAAAATCCTCAGCAGCTGAAGCTCTCCACTTTAAAACTGCTTCCCGTTTAAAACGAGCTAGCTCTAAGTGGTCAATCTTAGGCACCTTCTTCCGCGAAATTTCTGTATGTTTCAGATACTAACGAGTACGCATTTAACACCTGGCGCTTTACCACCTCATAATCCTTAGCCTTTCCTCTAAAACTCTGTTGTAACAGCAAAATCCAACACGAGTGCGGCCACTCGAGGCGTGTGGCCAGCCTTCCAAAACTAGCGAAAAACTCGTCTTGGTGACTTTCTGAAAAAGTAGGAACTAACCTTGCCTTATCTACTTCAAAAGTGGGTTAAAAAGACTTACTGCCACTGTGACTAACTTCCGCTAACCGTTATCTGTGTTTGCGTGAGCTGAAAATGGAGCTGTAAATGGCGTATCGTAAAATCCTGCCGACACACCAGGTTTTCCTCCTTCTCCTACCTCACTCTTCCTGGCTCCTGTGCTCCTTCTAAAACAGTGGTTCTTAACCTTGTTGGAGGTAATGAATCCCGCAAGTTTCGTACATGCATTCATCGAACCCTTCGTAGTTGGAAAAATAAAATGTTTTTTTTTTTTTCTTCAAATTCAAAACATAGGAACTATATATTGCAGTATTGCACAAACTGTACCATGGATCATTTGCACACGAAATTACTGTGTTCAAAGAACAAAACCAACAAAACATGAATTTCGCATAAAACAAAAACATAGGGAATATTTACTGCAAATCAATGTGAACCAAACCGCCGAACCCCGAAAACTGACTCACCGAACCCCTGGGGTACGATCGAACCCAGCTTAAGAAACACTGGTCTAAAGCTATCCCCGGCATCCCTGACTATCACAAAAAACCCTCATCGGGTCCTAACTGTTGGAGGACTAGGTCAACTAATACTGGCTTCGTTAGGTTATATGTTGCTTTATGTCCTTGAAAAGCAGCCATGATCCGTAGTTTATGGTCGCTCAGCCAGTTCGCACCTTTGGCTGAGGGCCGTTGTGCTAAAAACGCTTCCGCGGGACCGTCACTAAAAATTCTCGACATCTTGACGGAAAGAAAAAACATTAGTAAAATTACTTAGTAAAAATTTGTGTTTTAACAAAGAGACGTGAATCAATTCTGCCAAAAGGTCGCCACTGATATACTTCTCTCTAAAATGATTGGTACATACGAGAACATACATATACCAAAGGCTTTTTCCTTCCTTACAAGGGAGGTAGCCAAAAAACAAAGGCATAAAATCCATTCCCACCCATTCCATTCCAACATGTTCCACTCCCATCCACCCCCTCCCTCCCTCTTATCTTGGTTCCTCCTGGATGATGGGTCATCCCTGCATCTCGCCCATTGCCCTGGGTCAGAAGCAGTGTCGCAAGATACAGCACATCCACAGCAAGGCCGCTTCATTAAATCGGCGACCCACTCTCTCCGTTCCCTCATACAGAAAAAGAAAAGACGGGGAGAAATCCTTTCGGGCTGCGTCAATTCATTTTTTCACACATACCCTCACCCCCAATCCCCCACCCACTCCCTTTTATGTATCACAGCATCATCCATACACAACCATTCTCCATTCACTCCTATCTTCTGTCTTCTCCCGTCCTTCCTCAACAAGCATTCCCCTCTTTACCAATGGCCCTTTTACTCCACCCATCCATCTCATCTTCGGTCGTCCCCTTTTGTTCACTCCTTCTACCTCTGCCTTTCACACCTCTTTTATTAATCTTTCTTCATTCATTCTTTCTATGTGTCCAAACCATTCCAATACTCTTTCATAAACCTTATCTCCTAATTCCCTTTCCACCCCTGCTCTCTTCCTCACCTCCTCGTTTCTCACTCTATCCAGCCTAATAACCCCTATCATACTTCTTAGGCACCTCATCTCAAGCACATTCAAGCTCCTCTTCTCTTCCTCTCTTATGTTCCATGTTTCTGCCCCTTACAGTGCTGTAGACACAACCACTCCACATAATCTCTTAGCATCTATTCCCAAAATGTCTATTTCTCATTACACTTTTTAATCCCCCAAGGCACTTACCTGATTCTCTCAACCTACATTCCACCTCCACCTCCATTCCTCCCTCTCCCGCCACATTCGCACCCAAGTATCTAAAAGTATCCATTTCCTCCAGTGTCTCTCCCTTAATGCTCACTTCCAGTCTGCTGCCACTTTCTCCCCTTGCACATCTTATCACATCACATTTATCCACATTTACATTCAACTTCCTTCTTTCGCACACCTTCCCAAGCTCTGCCACTAACTTCCTCAATCTCTCCTCTGATCCTGCTACAAGCACAGTGTCGTCAGTAAACAACTGGCTTATTTTCCACTTTTCTCCATTTCCTTTAATCACCACCAATCCCTTGCCCATTACCCTTGGATTTACCTCTCGCACCACCACAGCCATGGCAACATAACACATCCCTGGCGTTGACCTCAAATCATTCACTCTTTCTATTTCTGATTCAAAGTATTACAAAGGATTACAAAGGTGGAGCATGCCGACAGGAGGCCTTTTGGTCCATATCTAGGTCAGATGCGAAAAAAAAATCATAATAATAATAAAATGATAAATAAAAACTATAATAATGTAAATAACAAATTAAATACATAAATAAATGCATAGGTATAGTTAAATGATAAACAAACAGGTAAATAGTAAATAATAATAAATTGACATATAACTAATAATAAATGAAAATCAGACACACAAATGATAACAAAACAAAAACAAATAATATAAAATAAATTATAATCATTACAGCATCTTGCTTAGGTGTTTATCTAAATGATTCTTAAAGCTTCGAACTGAACTACATTGCACTACCTGTGCAGGAAGTTTATTCCATTCATTAACTACACGGTTGGCAAAGTTGTTTCTACCTACTTCCAAATTGAATCTATTTCCGGACAGTTTGAGACCATTGTTTCTTGTCTGATTCTCATTCAATGTGAAAATTTGGTCACTTTTGATGTTGTCAATTCCCTTTAGAATTTTAAAGACCTGTATCAAGTCACCTCTGAGTCTACGCTTTTTTAGGGAAAACAGGTTCGTATGTTTTAGTTGATTTTCGTATTATTTATTTTTTATATTTAGAACCAGTTTTGTGGCTCGCCGTTGTACTTTTTCCAGTCTGTCAATGTCTTTAATGAGATTCGGTGACCATACGGAAACAGCATATTCCAAATGTGGACGGACTAACGATTTATATAGCTTGTTAATGAGTGATGGACTTTTGAAATCAAAAGATCGCGCAATCAGTCCTAGAATCTTATTTGCTTTCTCAGAGGCTGAAATACACTGCTTGGATGATTTGAGGTCGTTACTGATAATTACGCCGAGATCTTTTACACTATCCGCTTTTGTTAACGAATTTCCAAATAACTTGTAATCGTACTTACTGTTATTTTTACCTATGTGCATAACCTTGCATTTACTTGTGTTAAATTTCATTCGCCACTTTTCAGACCATTGCTGTAAAAATCCTTGACTGCTCTTAACAGCTTTCCCCTTATCCTATATATCTGCAATACCTCCCACAGTGCCTTTCTGTCTACCTTGTCATAAGCCTTTTCCAAATCCATAAAGGCTCAAAAAGCCTTAGAGCTTTCTCACATACCTGTCTTACCACAAAAATTTGATCCACACAACTACTACCTGTCCTAAACCCACATTGTTCTTCACCAATTACTCCCTCTGTTCCTCTCCTAATCCTCTCAAACAAGACCCTTCCATAAGCCTTCCCAACTACACTTAACAAGCTGATCCCTCTTAGACTACTACACTCACACTTGTCCCCTTTCCCATTGTAAAGTGGAACTATACAGGTACTCCTCCAGTCCTCCAGCACTCTAACCCCTCTTAAAAAAACATTAAATAACATCACCAGCCAGTCCACCATCACTGTACCTCCTTTTTTAGACATTCTGCAGGACATCCATTCAACCCAGGTGCCTTATCTGCTCTCATTATCTTAATAACTGCCTTCACCTCATCTTTCGTTTTTTCTCTTCCATTTTCCTCATTCATCACTGTCATTTGCTTAGCGCTACCTACTGCAACTACCTTTCCCTCCCTATCCTCCTTCACATTTAGCAACTCCCTAAAATACTCTGCCCATCTTCCTCTCACTGCCTTCTCTTTCATTATCATCTCTCCATCTGCACCTTTTACCTTTTCTTCTCTAGTTGATTCGCATCCTCCATCTCTCTTGATTTCTTTCCAAAAGATCTTTTTATTGCTTTCAAAATTTTCTGTCATACTCTTACCCCATTTCACATCTGCTCTCCTCTTTGCCTCCTTTATATTATGCTTTACTTTCTTTTCTCTTTTCTTTGTACCTCTCATATGATTCTCTCGTCCTAATTTGTAACCAATTTGTGAATGCTCGCTTCTTCTCTTCTACATCCTTCTTTGCTTTTTCGTTCCACCACTCACTACCCTTCCTTCTATTTTCTTCCGTCCTCCTTGTTCCACACACCATCTTTGCACACCTTGTGACTCCCTACTTGAACCATTCCCATTCTTCCTCCACTCCTAGTTCTACTCTATCTTTCACTCCCTTGTACTCCCTCTCCTTTTCTTTCTCATTTAAGCAGTTCACTTTAATCACTTCCCTACCTTCTGTCCTAATTCTCTCTCTCCATCTATCCTCCACTCTCAACAGACCCTCCACGAAAAAATTATCTGATGTTCCCCCACTCTCTCCCCTTAAAACATGTACATCCAAAACTTTTCCTATCATTCTCCTAGTTACCACTATATAGTCCATTAACGCCCTGTCTACCACCCTTTCATCCACCACCCTCTCCCATGTGTACTTATGCTTTACTTTCTTCCTAAAGGCTAAATTTGTTATCTTCACCTATCTTTCTAGACATATCTCCACCATCAACTCTCCACTACGATTTTTCCTGGAACTCCACAATTCCCAACCACTCTGTCTATTGATTTCTTTCCTACCCTAGTATTAAGGTCTCCCAATACCACTACATTGACATTTCTCCCTAAACCCTCTATGCACTCATTTAAATGTATCCAAAAGCCTCCCTTTCCTCTACATTCTTCTCATTACCAGACCCATATGCACTTACAAAAACCCACGTTTCCCTTCCCAGTTTCACCTTCATCCACATTAACTTTGAAGAAACTTCCCTCCACTCCACCCCATGCTTAGCTTACCTATTAGGGTCTGTCGATTTTCACAAAATGCGAAAAATAAAATTCGGCAGTGAAATTATTGTGCCTTTTCACTCCCAAATATGAGATATGTAAGACAAAGTGGAATAAAATAACTATCCTACATCAATTCCATCCTAAATTTTCATTATTATGTTTTTTTAATAGAAAACAAAGGCAAATTAGTATGAAGTGTCAAGTCGACTCAAATATTCTCATATAATCACATGGAGCTTCTTTTTTCTTCTATAACTGCTGTACAACATACATGAAAGAACAGGTTATCGGTTTCATTCATGCTTTAACTGTCTATTTTGATATAAATCAATCAATCAATCAATCAATCATGCTTCAACTTGTACTCGACGTCCCAGCACGTCACCCAACCGGCCACTCACGCCAGCTCAGTTTCCTATTAGAAGCCAGAAATTTAACGACAGAAGTGTACATGTAAATGTATCAACATAAGTATTACACAGTGAAGCACGCGGTAACGCTATTCCATTTAGCATTTTTAATCAAATTTTATGTCACTCCAAATTTCTTCTTTTCTTTAATCTATCATAGAAATTGAAGTTAGTTAAAGTATATTATATATGTGTATTAATTTATATTCCTGTTTTATAATGTGAATATTGATTTATTTATATAAACATAATTTCATATTTTACAATGTATGGTTTAAAATTTAAATAAATTTCTTTATTTACTTGAAAGGATATCTTATGTTTTAAGATTTTCACAAGATGTTAAAACGGAAGACCAGAGGTCAAATACCATCCCATTTGAGCCTGTTAATTGGTAAAGGGAAAGAGCTTCAAGTGTCAGCTTCCATCAGTGAGATTTGGATTACTCCTTTGAGAACAAGATTTCAAAGACTGAAGGAACTATACTTATAAGGAGCTCATCAATGATATACTCCATCCTCTACACCAACGGACAACAGTTAATGCCCTATTCAAACCACCAGTGATCACCCAGTTTCGAACAATTGAGCTAAAACTTAAATGATTGTGGGAAAGAGCAGTTCAATTATTTCTTGGCAAAGGAAACTTAGCAAAGAAAAATGGATTTCTACACTCACTTAATAAACTGTTTGATATTTTGAGCTGCAAGTGCTCTATAGTTCTGTGTTCAAAAACATGCTGTTCTTCTAATAGGAGAAAAAATAATTCGCACATTGACTGCTGTTGCTGTTTGGTCTGCTGTTATTTATGTTTTGGAGTCTGGTAATGATACCACTCTACCATATTCACCTGTTCCCCTGTCCCAATTTTCCTTGCAGGACAAGGTTCTCATTCGTAATGTGGAAGTGTTTGAGCAGGATGTGGCACAACTAGTGATCCCTGACTCCCTAGTTCTTGTTGTCCCTTGCTCATGATGCCCCTCAGGCTGGTCACCCAGGTCGTGACAAAACTCTGGTTATGACACGTAAAAAGTATCACTGTACCCAGTCCAAAGGTTCTACGCACACTGCTCCTATCTTAGAGTACCCTATTCCTTCTCGCCCTTTTCAGACTATGGCTATAGACCTTTTACAACTGCCTCGTAGTACTCAAGGTTCTGTGTATGTGGTTGTGTGTGTGTGTGTGTGTGTGTGTGTGTGTGTGTGTGTGTGTGTGTGTGTGTGTGTGTGATTCACCATGGTCTTGGATCACGTGTTGGACTCGTGATCGACAGCTATTTCCCTTTCGGCAGAGAGCTCAGAGTTCATATATGACCGATCTCTAGGTAATGCTATGACCTTACACGCACACACACACCCAACTCCCCGCCCACGAGAGTTGAAGTAACGACTCGCAGCGCAGCGATACTAAAGTTACTTCAACCCTGGGTGGGATTTGAACCCGGACCGCCGTATTGGCGGTCGGGAACTCTATCCAACTGCGCCACGAGTTGTGTGTGCGTGTGCGTGCGTGCGTGCGTGTGTGTGTGTGTGTGTGTGTGTGTGTGTGTGTGTGTGTGTGTGTGTGTGTGTGTGTGTGTGTGTGTATTTACCTAGTTGTATTTTACGGGAAGGGGAGCTATGCTCGTGATGTCCCGTCTTCATATCTCATTTTATCTAAACTGTTTTTAAATTCATTAATTATTTTTGCACACACAACTTTTTCGTCTAACTTGTTCCAGATGTCCATTACTGTGTGTGTGTGTGTGTGTGTGTGTGTGTGTGTGTGTGTGTGTGTGTGTGTGTGTGTGTGTGTGTGTGTGTGTGTGTGTGTGTGTGTGTGTGTGTGTGTGTGTGTGTGTGCGTGTGTGGGTGTGTACATAAATATACAATGAATGACTTTCATAACACCACAGTGGTCTGAGCATAGGGTGCGCCATAAATAGCTTTGGCCACTGTGGAATACCTCATGACTGCTTTAACATTCAAATGTCACCATAGGCTTAGTACGCATGGCGGCGTGCAACCTCCGCGTCTGCTTTGCCTGGTGTCCCTGCAATGGTAATTATCTGTCTGCGCATGGAGGGGAAGGGGAGAGGGAGGGGGAGGGGAAAAGGAGGTTGGAGCATATGAACAAAAAATTAACTCCTTCTGCGCCGTATGGCATTTTCAATTTCTTTC
Organism: Oratosquilla oratoria; assembly: GCF_046742065.1. Classification (NCBI taxonomy): domain Eukaryota; kingdom Metazoa; phylum Arthropoda; class Malacostraca; order Stomatopoda; family Squillidae; genus Oratosquilla; species Oratosquilla oratoria. The sequence goes on along the minus strand of NC_134820.1, from coordinate 6,469,072 downwards.
CGACTCCCGCTAGCGTATTTTATTCATCTCTGATGCAATCCCACCAACCGATCTCGCACTCGATCACATTTCTCCTGTTATCTTCGTGGCAGAGAGGTTGAGGGGGAGGAGGCGGGAGGGTAATCAACACAATGGGTTACTTTTCAGAATTTTGTTCTGGTAAATGCCAAAGGAATATATGTGGCCAAGTGGTGAACAACGCTAAAGAGATTGAGATCATAACCGTCGATGGGAGGCATTTTGCTCCGGAGTTTTCTCCGCTGAATAGAACTGTGTCTCATTGGCAATAAAATAAAATAAGATAAAATAAAGTAAAATAAGACAAGATAAAATAAAATGATATAAAATAGAATAGAAAAAAAAATAAAGGCGCAAACAAATTAGAAATGGATAAGGTTAACAGATGAATGAATAAATGAATAAGATAAGAAAGGTAAAGTAAAAACAATTCGAAAAAAAACAAAGAAAAATAGAATGCTAATGAATAGATAAATGAATTTGGGGCAAGGCGTCGAGCCAATGATATACGATCGACGCCATTCGAGCTAAGTTGGAAACGCTGGTTAACGAAGGAATTAATACAAATTCTCCCATATTACTGTCCATCTTCTGGAACAGTTCTCATGATTATGAAACAAAAAGAAAACAGTGAAATTATTATATTAACTGATGGTGGCTCAGTCGTTTGTTGAATACATTGAAATTCTGTAAATACACTCAGTTTTGAATACTTGGGTTTATAATTTATACAATGTTGTCTCCTGACGTTAGACATATATTCCGTGGACAATATTATTATTTTATGAAGAATATGAAATATATTTTGTGGACAAAGTAACCCTTACACAATAACAACGAAAATATATAAATAGTTCCGACATGCCATGATTCAGGTTTAGCTGTTCGAAATAGTGCAGTAACGGACTGACCTTCTGTGTCCGTTTTCATTATGCAAATAGCTGACGTGTTGATCTTCATTAAATAATATATTATAGCAAGCACCAGAGGATTTTATCTTGGGGGGAACGTCAGCGTCTAGCAGGGAGCTTCAGGCATGTGACGTACATTATACTCGTAGATTTTTTTTTTTTAATTCCCAACGACTTCACAGCTACTGAGTCGTTAGAAATTATCTTACTACCCTCACAACTTTCACTGCAATCCCCGACCTACTGAGTTCCCAATTCTGTTGTGAATCTGACCAAGTGTCTGGCGAAGCAGGGTTAGATTTGCCCCGGGAGCTATTAAAAAAATAGCAACAAACAACGACATTCTAACCTAAATTATTCCATTTAGCTCACATAAAGCGTGTTGCAGCAACGCGGCTGATCCATTTTTATTTTTCATATGACTGAAGTGATGGTATAGGCCAGTCAATAGAGGAGTAAAAAAAGGCGAATAAGGAAAAAAATCAGGGAAAGCTGCAATAAGCTTTAATGTGTTTATAATACCTTACTTAATAACATATTAATTTTGCACCCCTCTACCCCCCCGGATTTGGCCGCCATCTTGAAAAAATGGCGACCAAAAACAGTTTTTTCCAAATATCTCACTAGAAACTAATTTTAACGAAAAATGTATCGAAACAAAATTTATTCTACATAAAATTTTCTACAAAAGTTATTTTATTCAATTTTGTGATATACCTCACTGTTTTTGCGCTAAATGTGCGAAAAGATTGTGTTTATCTATATTTGATACCTACAGTGCACAAAGATCATATAATAATTTCCTTTGTATGCTATACTGAATAAAATATCTAAGTTCCTAACTTGATTATAGTCTTTCTTTTGTTTCAGAACTATTAAAATAGATAGTTAAAGCTTCAGTGAAACCCCAGGCAGTTGTTGGTGCAAAATGTCTTCATTGGGGAAATGTTTAATATGCGATGGACAGCTTTCTGTGGGTGAGACTAGAGAAGTTAAAGAGAAAGGAATAAAGACACTGATTGATTATAGCATTAAGTGGAAAGACGGAAAACATTCTCTGTTAGAAGGACTAAAAAGTGTGAAAGTGCATGAAAAATGTAGAAAAGTGTATACAAAAGAACGGAGAGCTGAAACTTTCCAAGCAAGGCAGAAAACCTCGCAAGTGCCGACAACGTCACTGAGAAGTCAAGAATTACAGTTTGATTTTCTTCATGATTGTCTCTTTTGTGGAAAAGATGCATCAAGTGACTTTTTGAAAAAAGAAAGCAAAAAATATTTAGGTGATCGTGAATCTGTGCACTGTATAGAGATGCTGCATGTTAAGGATACTATTTTGAAAGCTGGTGAAATGAGAAAAGATGAATGGGGCAAAGAAGTATGTACTCGTATATGTAACGTAGTGGATTTAGTTGCTGCTGAGGCAAGGTACCATTCAGCCTGCATGACAAAATTCTACCAAACATTTTCTGGTATGAAACGTGGTCGTCCCAAAAGCTCTACGGTTTCTGAGGCAATGAGTCATGCTTTTAACTACTTGGAGGAAAATCGAGAGGAATGCCAGTTTACTTTCAGTGAGATTTTTTCAGAATATGAGGGTGACCTACCAACTGATAAAACCATAAAATCTGAATTGATAGAGAGATATGGACATGATTTCTGTGAACAAAAATAGAAAACCAGTGATCTGTTTCCGTGACACAGGAAACAAAATTTTGACTGACGCTTGGTACGAAAATCATAGAAGTCATGACGAGAAGGAAGAACGGCTTCGGATTGTAAAGACTGCCGCCAGAATAATTGCTGAAGATATAAGATCGCAGATGTACGAAGCAGATCAGTATCCACCACCAGAAAATTTCCTAGAAGAATTGGATTCACTTATTCCAGAAACTCTCCAGTGCCTTCTTAAGACAATAGTCTTAAAAAACAAGAAAGGAAATCAAAGAAAATGGAATAGGAAATGTACAGCAATTTCACATGCTATCCTTACAGCAGCTAGACCAAATTCTTTCATATCTCCTCTACAAATAGGACTTGCTGTTCACCTAAGTCAGAAGTATGGCTCTAAGCATCTACTGAACGTGCTCTCTGCGTTGGGATTATGTGCGTCCTATGCTGAGGCAGCACTCTTTCAAGTATCTGCTTTGCAACATCCAGCCAAGGAACCTCCGAATGATTCATTTGCACAGTTTGTATTCGACAGTGCAGATGTGAACATCTCTACTGTTGATGGATTTAACACATTCCACAGTATGGGAGGAATTCAGTGTGTTACTCCTCAGAATAATATTACTTCAGATCAGCCAATCACTAGATTAACGAAGATCCCTAGTGCATCGTTTGTTGGGCAGTTTGGTCATAATCCTATTAAAACCTTTTAAAGTAAAAGTGTAAAAGGACTCTTGAATATAAAAGTCAGGGATTTGGCAAGTATCAATCCAGTGTCCACTACTGTATCAATAACAACAACAGAGCTTTTATGGCTACTTGGAAAATGGCAAAAAAAAATGCAGAGTGCCCAGGTTGGAATGGTTACATGGAGAAATGTACAGCACACTTCCCATATGATGTGTCCCAGATCTCATATCTTCCCTTTACAAATGCTCCACCTACCAATTATGACACCATATACAGTACTTAACCAAGCTGTAGAGAAATGCAACGAACTGAAGCAACAAAGTTGCTTTGTTACCTTTGATCAACCTTTGTACATCAAGGCCCGAGACATTGTGGAAATATGTGGTCAAGACTCACACCTAAATAATGTTATTGTACGTCTTGGTGGTTTCCACTTATTGATGTCTTTTATGGGTGCAATTGGTTTCATCATGAATGGTAGTGGAATAAAAGAACTTTTTAGTACTGTTTATGCAAGTACATCTGTTGAAAAAATGTTAACTGGGCATGCTTATGCAAGAGCACTCAGGGCCCATACACTAGCACATGCTGCACTGTCTATGTTAATTTTTAATGAAATCGATCTTTCCCCTGAAGAACAGTCAACAACAGAAGCAGTTTTACGAGAGACTGATTATTCAGACATTGACAGTGAGGTTATACAAAATGTACTGATTAAGTTCAATGATACCTTGGGTACGATGAAGAGTAAAGGTGCCACTGCAAAACTCTGGGTACAGTACTTTGAAATGGTAACATTGGTGAAACAATTCATTGAAGGAGAACGCTCGGGTAACTGGAAACTGCACCTGGACACGATCCAAAAAATGCTACCTTACTTTCATGCCAGTGGTAATTTTTTATATGCAAAATCAGCACACTTGTATTTACAAGACATGTATAACTTGAAGGGACGCCTGACCCCAAAGGAATTTCAAGATTATGTTCAAAAAGTTTTTTTTACAATAAGGCGGTCAGAGAAATTTTGGTCAGGGATTTGGTCTGATATGACAATTGAACAAACACTGATGAGGTCAATGAAGAGTTCTGGTGGACTGACACATGGTAGAGGAATGACAGACTCGATGCTAACCAAATGGGTCCTTGGAATGCCTATAAATCTCAGGGTCACAGAGAAAATTGAGGAATATTGTGATGTTGCTTACAGTACAGGAGAACAGCATGTGGATGCCAGAAAGGCTCGCATCTTAAGAGACAATCAAGATATTCAGCACTTTGCAGACTGGTTCTTATCCCACTCACCATTTCCAGATATTGATAACATTATGTCGATCAGCACAGGAGTAACGGGAGATGTAGAAACCAATCCACATAATGCATATGATGTTGGAATTAACTCAATGTTTAATATGATCGGTAGCAACTTAGGAGACCCTTGGGAGAAGATATTCGAGACTAAACTCGGAAATGGAAAGTATAAAATACTATATGTGAATCTTTCCACAGCTCTAGCGCAAAAACGGTGCAACCTAAGGGAAACCTGACAGGGACAAATATTATAGGAAATTTTATGTAGATTATTTTTTTGTTTCGACTACTTTCTCTGTAAAATGCATTTCAAGCGAGATATTTGGAAAAAAAACCGTTTTTTCCGCCATTTTTTCCAAATGGCGGCTAAATCCGGGAAGGTAGAGGGGTGCAAAATTAATACATTATTAAGAACCACATTAGGAAGAAAATAAAGCATATTGCAGCTTTCCTTACTTTTTTTCCTTATTCAACCCCCTATTGACTGGCCTAGTATAGAAATTTATTGTGCAGCATCCGCTCGCAGCAGCCTGACACTAAGGCCCGCCCCTCTGTTAAATCCGTTTCCTGATTGGAGTAGGAAATTCTTATTATCAGTTAACTTGAGAATGGCCTCTGTCATTATTTTATGAATATAATCTTGAAAATTGATATTTAGAACCAGTGAAGCTTATTTTTGACTCATGTAATAACGATTATACGGTGTTCCAATAACAAACTACTACGAACGAATAGAGTAGGAAGATTAGAACATTTAAGTGAATGTCGAAAAACTGTATTTTCGATGTTTTTAATCAAAAAATCACTCGCAGTAACATAATTATGCATGGATAATTTCTTCCTCGGTAATGCTACATCGATTTTAAACGCTCACACCACACACACATCCACAGCGAAATAAAAGTTACGCCTTTATATAAGAAAACTTCCAACAAGAAATGGTGCCACACACACACACACACACACACACACACACACACACACACACACACACACACACACACACACACACACACACACACACACACACACACACACACACACGACTCGATGGCGAAGTAGTAGAGTTCCCGGCCGCCACTACGGTGGTTGGGGTTTGATCCCGCCCAGGGCTGAAGGAATTTCAGTATCGCTGCGCTGCGAGTCGTCACCCATAGATCGGTCATATATGAGCTCAAGACCATGGTGAAACACACACACACACACACACACACACACACACACACACACACACACACACACACATATATATATATATATATATATATATATATATATATATACACACACACACACACACACACACACACACACACACACACACACACACAGAGTGGGTGTGAGTTATGTCTGATGTTTGATTTACATGTGACAGATTTATTTTGCAATAGGGCCCATACTGAGGTATTTGTGACTTACAAATGCCCGATGCATTGGAAACATTAGCAAACTGTATATATTCGTGACATGTTGATAAATGACACCTTTCCGTGACATTCTAATCTAATAACTTCCCGTTACAGTCAGTGTAGAGAGTGTTGAGCACCTGTATTTTTTTCAGCCATTAGCTCCTCTGCGAGGTGGTTAGGCAATGAATGCCTTTCTCGCAAACTTAAAATTTAAGTCTACATTTTTACTGTCGTTGTATATTGGCTCCTAGCGGGATACGTCCCGCTGTCCATCTACTTCAGCGTTTCTCAACCAGGGTTCCGCAAAAGGTGGTTCCGCGAGAACAAATGAGATAAGTTAATGCACTTTTGATTTTTTTTATTTAATTTCATATACGTAATATAATTAAACACGCACGATATATTCTTGGTTATTGTAATAATGTAATACAGACATCATCCTATCTAACCTATTATTACGATGGAAATAAAATTATAAAGATATGGTATACAAGATCTATATAGATCTTGATGGTATATATGTGTTTTTTTTTTTTTTTTTTTTTTGCGCAGGGGTCCTTGAGACATGCAATTTATTCTAAAGGTTACGCAAGGATTGAGAAACACTGATCTACTCGAAGCTTCTCGAATTCAGAAAACGGCGCGCAATGACGCTGTTCCCGCGCTCTTTCTCCTGTACACACAAATGATATAAACGGATTAAATACCCTCGTGACTGCA
>NC_134820.1:6404848-6457348 GCF_046742065.1 Oratosquilla oratoria | reverse complement strand
AAGATGCTGTAATGATTATAATTTATGTTATATTATTTGTTTTTGTTTTGTTATAATTTGTCTGTCTGATTTTCATTTATTATTAGTTATATGTCAATATATTATCATTTACCATTTACCTATGCATTTATTTATGTATTCTATTTGTTATTTACATTATCATAGTTTTTATTTATTATTTTATTATTGATATGATTTTTTTTTTTTTTTTCGCATCCGACCTAGATATGGATCAAAAAGTCTCCTGTCGGCATGCTCCGCCTTTGTAATCCTTTGTGTATGTGTGTGTGTGTGTGTGTGTGTGTGTTATATATACATATATATATGTATATATATATACATATATATATATATATATATATATATATAAATATATATATGTGTATGTATGAGAGTTTGGTTTGTGTAAGTAAAACGAAGATGTTCTCGGAATAGATTTTACTCCTGCGCTACGACCAACTTAGTCTTCTTCAGAGAGTTGTCTACAGAATTTATTTTGTCACATTTTATATCATTCCTGAGGGGCCTCTCGGTTAGATCCCAGCGCCTGGGCGGTGGGCAGTTGTCCGGTGTCTCTGTGAGTCTAGTATAAGGATACTTGTCATCTTTGATATGCAGATAAACCCCTCCCTTCCATTAGCGTTTTCATTGACGTTTATATACACAGCCTCAATCATTTTTACTCGTCTTCTTTTCATAACTCGTTCTGAGAACTTTGGCCTCTTTCCCATGGGGAAGGTGGCCAAACTTGTCTGCATGCTATATATATATATATATATATATATATATATATATATATATATATATATATATATATATATATATATATATATACAGTATATATATATATATATATATATATATATATCAAAGTGATATAGTGATATATATTTGTACTTACCGCTATGCAAAAATACGAGGAGACTAAAAATCAATTCAACAAGCGCACATCGCACGATGAGCGGTTAGTGTATTTCATTTCTTACAAGGAAGGAAATATCTTGGGGGGCATGGCCCCCTTGCCCCCCCTCCTGGATGCGCCCCTGATACATGATATTATACGACATTGCATGGTGCATGCAATACATACATTACTCAGTATCTGAATGTATTTTGTGGGGAATATGGTTCAGCAAATGCATTTAGATAATTCTCTCGTGTTTTGGAAGTCTGGGACTTTACCTTTAGGGTGGAGATGTTGGCAGAAGCTGTTAGTGAGTGAAATCCGGAGATGTTCTTGGTCATGTCCTTTTGGTCTGTACACTTACCAAGAACCCGTTACATCCAACATACATCCACATGCTGCGCTGTGTATCTATATATTAATACGATAGCGTGTGTGTTGTTTATTTATTTTGTGTGTCACGCAAAACTGAATGGTTGAAATAAGGCATGCTTGTTCCGTAGACTTTATTATTATTATTATTATTAGCTATATAATAATACGATAGCGTGTGTGTTATTTATTTATTTTGTGTGTCACGCTTACATCAAAAGCAACGACCTTCCATGGTGTCGAAGTTCTCGAAGCTGCCGAAGTTCTCGAAGGTGCCGAAGTTCTCGAAGGTGCCGAAGTTCTCGAAGGTGTCGAGGTTCTCGAAGTTCTCGAAAGTGCCGAAATTGTCAAAGGTGCCGAAGTTCTCGAAGGTGCCGAAATTCTCGAAGGTGCCAAAGTTCTCGAAGGGGCCGAAGTTCGCGAAGGCGCCGAAGTTCTCGAAGGCGCCGAAATTCTCAAAAGGCGCCGAAGTTCTCGAAGTCGCCGAAGTTGTCGAAGGTGCCGAAGTTGTCGAAGGTGCCGAAGTTCTCGAAGGTGCCGAAGTTCTCGAAGGTGCCGAAGCTCTCGAAGGTGCCGAAGCTCTCGAAGGTGCCGAAGTTTTCGAAAGTGACGAAGTTCTCGAAAGTGCCGAAGTTCTTGAAAGTCTGGAAGGTCTCGAAGTTCTGGAAGATCTCGAACTTCTGGAAGGTCTCGAAGATCAAATGAAAATGAAGAAAGAAAATATGGACAGCTCTATACAATTGAAACAAATGAAGCATTAAATCTGAGGTCTCCCAGAAAAATAACCATGCAATTTATTGCCGGCCCTGATGCGAGGAGATATAATAATCCAACAAATGATGAAATTGCAGCAATATTTGTCGGTGATGATGGAGCACCTCCTGTCCAGCGTGACATTATAGTGTACCCTGAAGGACAACAGAGGGAGAGGATATCCTACCTCTCTTGACATCTTGATGCAATGATTTACCCTCTTCTCTTTCGTGTAATTTACACGGGTTCCGCTAGTGTTATATTAATAAGATAAACATTTCTGAAAACATTTATATATGCCGGGGACAGGTACAGTACACAATTTGTTACATATGCAAAGCATCATGGCATAATAATTTAAACAAATGTTATGAATATGATTTTTGTAGTAGCCGAACAAACTATACATAATTACATATATAATGCAAGAGCAGCAAAGTTTTCCTTTGAAATATACTTTTGAAATTAGATTCATAGCAACTCAATAAAAACGTAAAATTTCGGTGACTAACACTTATTATTATTATTATTATTTTTTTTTTTATATATCTCACGGACTGGTACCCAGTGACTCACGGTACTACAAGCAGTGCTTCCACTTTTAGGGTAATTACCCTATTTTAGGGTAATCAAGCCTATGCTGGGGTAGAGTTTAGGGTAATGTTTTTTTTTAGGGTAATTGGGCAAATTTTGGGGGTACAAATAGAGAATCTAGGGCAATCAGACACATTCACATTCCTTTAGAACAAAACCAATTTAGAATATTTTTTTATCTTTTCGACATTGATAAATAACGAATATATATGATGGACAGGCATGATAATATTCTGTCCAGTAACTCCTTGGCCTTTTAAAATTGTGGAGCTTATTCCTAAATCTCTTGTGGATGTAATTAATGCTTTACCACAATTATCAAAATTTGTAGACAAGCAAAAGCTAGATGATGAGTGGAGATCTCACTATTCAGTAGATGGGTTATCCAAACATATTTCTTGTGGTGAGTACAGGAACATGGTTTTCAACAAAAGAAATGCAGCTCGAATTATATGCTTTCCCAACCTAAAAACTGTGATCAGTAGCTTACTGTCGCTGCCCTTTTCAAATGCATCTGTTGAAAGGTTTTTAGCAAACTAAATTTAACCAAAACATCCCAAAGGAACAGTCTGAAAAATGAAACAATCTGTGGGCTCATGCACGCAATTTACCACATGAAGAACAACAATGCAAAAGCAAATACCTTAATTATTGACGAAAGTTTACTAAAGCTGTTAGAAATGTGAAAAGCAGTGCTACTTGCAAAGAATCTGCTGCTCTAAGGGGAGAACCTAGCTCCAGTACTTCATAAAATAGCATGTTGCACCTATTTGGAACCAGGAATTCTGTCTTTATTTTCTGGATTACGGTCTCCAGTACTTCATAAAATAACATGTTGCACCAATGTATTTGGAAGCAGGAGTTCTGTCTTTATTTTCTGGATTACACTCAGTATTGCACTTGTTATTTTTATAGAAATACTTAGATCTTTACTTAAAGGTGACTTTGACATAATACTGTTCTTATGCAGTTCTATTATTTGCCAGCATAAAAAAATTTGATAATAATATATATATATATATATATATATATATATATATATATATATATATATATATATATATATATATATATATATATATTAAATAAAGTTATAATCTAGGGTAATTTAGGGTAATTGACACATCTGTCTGGGGTAACGAATTTTTTTGCAGTGGAAGCACTGACTTCAAGTCCATGTAACACCACTTTAAGAAGCGCACAACACAAGGCGCGTAGGTTCGACTGAAGTCGACGCCTTTACTCTGTGCACTAAAACCGTTGAGGCAAATAACAATCACTGCTAAAACTCTGAAAGAAGTGTGGGAATTTAACCAGCGACAAGGAAGACGCGTGACCCCGGACATTATTATAATACAAACCAAAGGAAAATACTTCGCCACAGTTTGTGCATGCCTTTCCATTTCTCGAGTCGCTGTGTTGTTGCCACAACGGAATTGATATTTTTCTTCAGAATTATCATATAAAGCATGATATTGATCCACAGGAAATCAGAACTACCCACGTGCCCACTAAGCTTCAAGAAGTCTGCAGTTGTGCCTTTGTAGAGAGAGTAATAAGGATTTCGTGAAATCATGTTTTTTAAGAATTTAGGAGTTAAAAAATCAAAGTTCTTGTAAAATTCATTTTAAACGTTTTCAAATCTAGGATTTCTCCAAGTCAGGTAAGTTAATTTCTGATTAACATCTTATATCTTTGTATGAACACTCCTTGTGAAGGGAATATTATGTGGCACTGTGTGAAAAACATGCTACCACCAGTTAGACACAGCGGTAAGTGTTTTGATGGAGTGATTATACTCGAGCACTTTGATGATTTCAATTTATCAGTTTTCAACAGACCCGTTTGTGTTACACATTCATAAAAGGAAATAGAGAATACTTTTACCAGTTGTACTATATGTATTAATCAGCAAAAGCAATTTTCCAAATGGACGCCCGATTTTATTGGTTGTAACAGCATGTAGCGTATTCTGGTTCTAAGTCGATCCCCTTTTACTTTAGTTTGACGATTTTTTTTTTATCTTAGTTTTATCAGTGGTTCATTGTAGTATTCTGAGATAAAGTTGTTTCTTACTTCTGATTCATAGTTGAAATTTGAAACTAGTTCTTTACTTTAAATGTTTCGTGGTCACTTTTTATTGTAACTTCTTTACCGTTACCATTACTGAAAGTAGTTACTGTCTTGAAAGCAAGCATTCAACCTAACAATGTACTCATTGTCTACTTGTATGTGATAACCTTGTGTCATTTCTTGCACCAGTTATTCCCCCCTTTAGTTTTCTCTGAGGCATACGGCAAAACCTGGAGTTGGTAATTTTTGAGTTGTACACGTGAAACCGAAAAGTTCGTTTTCTACTTCAGTATTAACAATTTCCTCTATTATGAAGTCAATGGTAACTTTGGTAAGTGATCACATCAGCATACTGTGAAAAATCTTTATTACTACTTTTAAGATTTTACTGCTTGCGATCGCATCTGCAAAAAAAAAAAAAAAAAAAGTGAAAAAGTATGTTCTATTCAATAACTACGCGGTTGGCGAAACTACTTCGTTCAACCTTTAGAGGACATGTTAACAGTTTGAGGCCATTATTTCTTGTAGGGTTAGGCTGAAAATATTTTCTCATCAGTTCCTTTCATGATATTGATGTGTATCAAGTCATTATTGACAGTTTTAATGCGATTTGCCTGATGTTTATAATTAATTTAGTAGTCCGTTGCTGTATCCAACCTGTTACGACATGAAGTTCGAGGACTGATTACTGTTATAGTTGATTGATAACAATTGCTGTAAATTTAAATCTAAAATCTTAGACATAGATCTAGTGTTTAGATTAATTAAATTTGATTGATATTTACACCAAGTTCCTTGTTGCTATTCACTTATATTCTCCAGTTACAATATTTGTAGAGTTGAATGTAATTGCTTATTTCTCAGATCATACCTCTCGTTTACCTAAATCCTCTTAAATGTCCAATAGATTTGAGTGATCATCTACTATCCCGCGTAATGTTTGTATGATCAGATTTGGATACAATGAATTTCAGTTCGTTATCTATGTAATTCTTACGCACTATAAGCAGAAGCTATATTGTCAGTAAACACAATTTTTGTCCACAGTCACAATATCACAGAAATTATAAAGATATAGGACAGCAGAACTTAAAAAATATCAGCATTTCTTTTTAATGGAGATTACCTTCGAATTATAAAAGAATGTTGACTGACCTGGTCGGTAGAGATGTCACTAACAACTATATAGCAAGACCCTATGCTAGGGGTCAAGGAAATTTTGTAGTAAATTCATATGGTAATTGCTAGGCGATTGGGAATACCTGTGCAGTCCTTAGGTCCACGTATTTTTACTTTATGGTTGAGACGTGGACCCTCAACAAAATTTTGGAGTTTAATACAAATATCTGCATAGGATCATGGTGTACCACAAGAAAAAAAAATCAGTGGAGGTTGTATTCACAATTGCTGACATGCGACAAGTAACCTGCCTCATCGCCGAACGCCAGCCGAGACACAAGGGTTGCGTTGTTCACCTCTTGGGTGGGAACTATTAATAGAATAATCTCTTGAAAAGCTTAACTAGAATGAGTAAGGTCACATTGCTGTCCACGTGGAATGTGGGTTCCTCGATAGTTGCCTGGAAACCGCGGAGATGGACACCAATCTACCTGGAAGCTTACCAGGATCATTCACAGGGCTGGGGAAAGAAGGGTTTAGAAATGAAATGTTATAGTATGTACCTCTTCAGGTTAATAAGTAATGGATATGAACAAGAAATGTAATTTTTGTCTCAGTTGTACGTCGCTTCTGCGTCCTATTTTCTGTGAAGATGACTTTGTACGCATGATAGATTTTCACCCTGCATTACCATCCAATTAAAAAAGAATAAATAAAATATGTATTTTTTTCATAGATGTTCTCTGTAATCCCTACATGCATGTTGGCCTTGACATTTTCGTGGGTGTCCTCTTGCTATTTTAAGTGTAGGTTTGTGCAGTGATTGATTGCAGGATGAGTATGCAGTCAATACAGTGGGGTCAGTTGGATCATATTCAACCCATCTCATCTTGGAGTTTCAGGTGTATTTTGTTGTGTCTTTCCCATTATGTGTATTCTCCAATGACACGGTACATGCTCTCAATAATTTAATTTTGTAGAAGGTGGAGCATCAAGTGCTTTGTCGTCACTGTCGTTCCTTTGTCGTGATGTGCGGGAAAGGGTCTGGGGAAGCCCAGGTGAGAGGAACGTATAGGTGAGAAAGATACATGTCTCAATGACATTGCATTACATAATTACAAAGTAATTTTGAAATAGTTCCGATGACCGGGAGAATGTTGCACCGAGCGGAATTAATGCAAACATTTGTGAATCTGAATTGTTCGATATAAGTGAAATACTGAAAATCAGTGAAGTAAAATGAAAACCCTAGTTATAGTTAGGAAACCTCTCCTGAAGAAAATTCATTCTTGTACCAAAATCAGAACGTGATTATGTAATCTCCTATCTTGAGGAGCTGTATCTTTGTAACACAAAATGAACATAATGAATTGTTTATATGGGAATCATTGGCAACGTGGACTCTCGTCAGACATACCCGAATGAAAACGTTGTATATCAAAGTATGCTCCGAAGAATGAGCAAAATAATAATATTTACTCAATATAGGAATTCAATTTTCACTGTACTGTCTAGTAGAAAATAGTATGTAATATGAACGTTTCATTATTTTCACTGCCGGCACTATAATCCGTGCGAAGCATACCGAACACAAATTGTTGTACTCAATTGCTTTAAGGATGCTTTATCAACATAGTACAAAGGGCACCTAAGCTAGCTTGCTGTTACGTCAGTCCAACGAGTTCAGTCCAGAAAGGATAAGTGGGTAGCACCAAGAGGCTTGTCGGCGCCTCAGTCAGTCACCCAGTCTCTTACGTAGATCGCTGACAGCTGCTGAGGCGCTGGAGGTTCTGGAAACTAGTGAACGAAGACACGACAGCTGCATGCAGTATATAAATGTCCCTGTTTAGTTTTGTAGATTATATGTGTGTGTCAATGGTGGAGGAGTAGTAAAAGAGTTGTAAAGTGCACAATGAGTTGATTTTATGTAAACAACACAAGGAAATTCGGCAATCTACAGTACGTGTATAAAAACTGTGGTGGAAGGAGAATGTTTACACCGAGGATGGCGAGTTGAGGGTTTAATTTTCCTTCAAAATTGGACAGTCGAGATCCAGCTTGGTTGTTATTTAACTTCTGAACTACATTTGCTGTTCCAGGTGAGTTTTTTTTATTGTACTTGAATATTAGTATACTCTAGGTTATTCAATATATATAGAGCAAGTAGGTCATACCATAGGTATTTATCATCCTTATTAATTGAAAGGCTTAATATCACTTGTTATTGACAGGATACTTAGATGATATTCATTCATATTTTTATTGAAAGGCTTAGATGGCCTAGTATGTTAGTGTCTGGTTGTGACTAGGTCATACTACAATAGCATTCCATAATTCCACATATGAACTGTTTCATTAGGTCAAGATACAAATTTTGCTTTAAGAAAAACAAGTGACACTTGCATGTACATCACCAACATTATATGCTGTAGAGGGTAAAATAACACATGTCGTAGGTCTTAAAAGAATTAAGAGTGTCAATATGTATCAGAAGCAGCTTGTACTGGTAGATTTTTCTGTTTTGAAAAATTTAATGCTTGTAGAAATAACTGAGAAGCACATAGATGAGTTGTGATACTGTAATGCTGTGAGGTTATGTCTAATGTCAGGAAATTTTATGTTATTTTTCATAATCCTGAAAAGGGCTAGACTGAAGTATTCCTCTACATGTTAGATTAATTTTATTGTAATTTGCTAGTATTTTGTCAGGTTGTATACCTGATACTTTTCCAATGGCTGTTGTCTGCTGCCTGAGTAAATCTAGGGTGTGAATTGGACAATTTTAGTAATTTAAAACTAAAATTTTCAAAGATAAAAATAAATCTTGAATTGTGCACTGAGTATTATGTACCATGATAGAGCCTTCATGGTGCACTGGGTTGCATTTCTGCTTCGGACCTGGTAGGTCAAGATTCAATCCCAAGGAAGTGCTTGGTCGTTGTTCAAGTTATACTTTATATAATCCCAGACATTGTGGATGCAGTATTCCAGTGTTACATTTGAGTGCTATTGCCAGATTACATTGGTTTCAAACTCTATATGTATCCTCAGCCATTCTAACATCGGTAAAATTTTACTTTCGACCACTGTTGGAATATAGCAATACAAAATTAAATAGTAATTTTGTAAATTAAAATGTATGAACGTAATATGCAATTTTGTGTGCGGAAATGAAAATAAAAAAGTTGCTAAAACAGATTTCTTAAGTAACGAAGTCGTGTACTACGAATGGTACGCCATGTTTGTTATGGTAGATTCCGACGTCGGAGAAATGAAAGGACGATAAATTTGTCTAAACTAAAGTAAACTAACCTAACTTAACCTAACCTAACCGAACCGGTAAAATTTTACTTTCGACCATTGGAGGAATATAGCCATATAAAAGCTGAGAGAGTGGTTGAAAAGCCCGCCAACGTCTCTCACGATGACGACGACGAGGACCAGCCGGATGATATCTAATTTGCAGGTAATGATTTATTAAACACAGGTTAGGTTAGTTTAGTTTAGACAAATTT
Source organism: Oratosquilla oratoria (assembly GCF_046742065.1). Taxonomy (NCBI): domain Eukaryota; kingdom Metazoa; phylum Arthropoda; class Malacostraca; order Stomatopoda; family Squillidae; genus Oratosquilla; species Oratosquilla oratoria. The sequence continues at coordinate 6,448,018 of NC_134820.1, read as the reverse complement.
ATCGTCCTTTCATTTCTCCGACGTCGGCATCTACCATAACAAACATGGCGTACCATTCGTCGTACACGACTTCGTTACTAAGAAATCTGTTTTAGCAACTTTTTTATTTTCATTTCCGCACACAAAATTGCATATTTCGTTCATACATTTTAATTTACAAAATTACTATTTAATTTTGTATTGCTATATTCCTACAATGGTCGAAAGTAAAATTTTACCCTAACATCTGTACAACCTTACTAAACCAGATTAAGCCACTATGGTGAGGAGAGGTTGGCAGCTGTACAGTGGACCTTTAAGGCTGAACACTGTCAGTTTCAGTTGATGTTCAGATTTAGTGCATTTTAACCTTTTTGCAGAGAAACCAATTAATTTGTACACATGTCATATACCAATACTTATTTTATGGTCGTTGTGAAAATGACTCCTGCCTCTTTCATAGATGGTTGAGAAGTGGCTTACAGTGGTTCCTCCATATATGTTACACATTGTGAATTCACATAAAATGAATATCCAATTCATTGGAAAAAATGGGGTAGCTCCTGGGTGTATTTACAGTGCACAAAAATATTAATTTGTTATTTTCATGCAGTACCAGTACAACAAAGAAAGTGCCACAATTGATTATAGTAATTGTAAGTGTTGCCTCAGATTCCACTGACAAGAACAGTCCTTGTCCTCAAAAAAATGCAGGTGAGCAAAAAATACTTGCCTAAATTGTCTCTGTGACTGCTAGGTGAGCATTTTTTTATACTGTTGGAATTGAATCACAATACTAAACAGATTTGTCTTTTTTTCTTTAACATGTAAATATCATAATATGAGGTAGGCTTACTCGATGAATATACCATGATTCTTGGCTTCATTCTGTAGTAAACATCCTCATTGAGGCATGCAAAATTTGAACTTCAATTTTTTTGTAGGTGTGCATTTTTAAGCTCTCTTCATTTTGAATTTAGGTGCAGTATGGTGTGGATGTGAAAATGCACACCTTAAAAGACAAGCCCTGCAAGAAAACTGCAACCCTGCAGTGGCTGAGAACAGTCCTTGGGCTCTTGTATAGGTCTCTGGAATTAGTATTACATCAGCAATGTCAGCTTTTCTATCCCTGGGGACATTATCATCCTGAAGAGATGGAGCCATTGAGGTGTTATAGGAAAGATTTAAGGAGTACAAAAGAAAGGAGGGATAGTAGTAGGTAAACATAGTCAGCATTCTTATTTTTTGAGTGGAAATTAGTTTCCACTCATAAAAGAGTGTTGTATGACTAGTTCATAGGAGTGACACTGAAGTCTCTAAAATATTGACTTCGTAAAACTTATGCTGTTAATAATCTATACGAAGTACCATATATACCCAAGTAATATTCAGTCTCAGTTAAAAGTAGACCCCCCAAATTTGTAGCCAGATAGTCCTGAGTTTTTCACATCTCCAATAAAAGTCAACCCTATGTTTTTATGTGTGCAGCCAAGTATAGCATGTCATTACAAGTAGTACTTGACTTACAGTTTCTGGGTGCCAAAGTGTACACACATTTTTCTGTTAATAAATCCGGAGAAAACAGCAAAAACTAAGAAATTTTAGGTACACAGACCTGGAACGGGTTGGAGGTTCTGCCTTTGCAACAGCATGTATTCTCCAGTTTTAATTAACATATTTGTCCTTGCTTTATTTTCTTTTCTCTTAATTTCCATATTGTTTATTATGATTATTTTTTATTTTACAATTACTGTAAAGAAATTTCAGATAATTTGCCTTTTATAACTGATCATTTTATATTTTGGCAGTGTGGGATATTCAGATGGTCAGTTTATGTGAAGCACTTGTGTAACATAAACATCCAGCAGAAATCTTATAGTTTTCCCACAGGAATTGTTTTGATGTATACAATCATGCGTTAATGACCATTAATTTTTGTATTTTTGTTTTGTAATAATTTATACCCACATAAATGTACCAAATTCTTTTACCCCATTATAAGATAGGTAGCCAAAGTCAAAAAGCATAATTCCATTCCTACCCATTTCATTCCCACCTACCCCACTCCCATTCACCACCCTTCCCTCACGTCCCTCTTATCTTGGCTCCTCCCTGGTTCAGAAGCAATGCAGCAAGACACATCACATCCACAGCGAGGCTGCTTCATTTAATCAGTGAACCCCCCACCCTCTCCCAATCCCCTCATGGTGGCGGCGCATCAAGTCGTAACATGAACACATACCCAGAGCCATCTATTGGTGCAAGACTGAAGCATAATGTGAGCTTCAGGTCACCTCTAGGTACAGAAAGATTTCTCTTAGACAATGGCAATGAGTTGCATTTTTCTGGATTTAGTGGGTATGAAAGAAGACTTTAGTAGGATTATAGACATAGAGAGAGATCAGACTTATGAACAAATCATGGAAGCAAGAGACTAATGATTTATGGAAGACGAATCAAGAAATAAACAAAGAAGTGAGGGACTTACAACAAAAGTAAATACTGAAATAAAAGAAGAGATAAGTGCAAAAAAAAACAAAAAAAACTGGCAGTGTTAAAATGTGAAAATGAAAGATTGAAAAATAATAACACTAATAGTGAGACCATATAGAAAGAGGCAAATGAGCAGATAAAGAATGCCAAAAATGCTGTCATCAAGGTAATCAAAGAAAATGAAAATCTAGTAAGATATACAGTGGACAAAAAAAGTGTATAGTAGTATATGGTCTAAAGGAAAAACATTACCTAAATTGGTCCTGGAGAGAAAAAGAAGAGAAAGAATTGGCAAGAAAAGTTCTAAAAGCAGTACAAGATGAAGAGCAAGATATAGAAAAGGAAATAGAGGAAGTGCACAGAATGAGTAAATGTAAGTATGAAGGAAAAAATGTACCCCTAAAGATAAAATTAAGGTCACAAATGGCAGCAGAAGAAATTTGAGTAAAAACAGGAAAATAAGCAAGAAGCGAACACTACAAAAATATATGGATAAAAAGAGACATGAATGATGAGAAAAAAAGAGAAGACATTAAGAAGCAAAACTAAAGAAAAGAATGGAGACTGAGAGAAAACAGTTCTATTGTAGAGTGTTAGACATGAGACTGAAAAAATGGTATATTAAAAACAAAAAAGTTTCAGAGAATGAGATGGAGAGAGTAGAAAATTAAAACATACAATGACACAATGGGTAAAAAAAACCCCACTAGATTTAGAAATAATGAAGAACTATAGAGACTAGATTTATTATTTATGTCAAACTGAAATTGTGGACAAAATTGAATACAAGACACCAATTGCAAAGTGACAATATACTACTTGAGATAGAACTAAAGGAGGAAGTATATATAGAGAGAAATGAGAATCACAGAAAAGGAAGACTGATGTACTGTATAGTAAAATGGACTATGAGAAACTTAGGAAAAATTTTCTTAGGGAAAAATTATACAATGAAGAAACATAAGTGGAAGAAAAATGGATGATTCTGAAAATCTATAAAGGAGTGGATAAATATATCCTAAAGCAAAAACAGGAAAAGGTGTATATTAAGTGCGGGTTTAACAGAAGGTGCAGCAAAGTGAAAGATAGAAGAGATAAAGCTTTGAAAAGATGGAGAAAAGAAAAAAAATGCCAGAAATTGGCAAATATATATTAATCAAAGGTATGAATATGTAAAATATGCAGGAAAGAAAAAAGAAACTATGTAAAAGATATAATAGAAAAATGTAAAGATCGGCCAAAACTATTCTATAGATATGTCAATGGTAAACTAAAAAACAAACAGGAAATTGTGAAACTATGCCAAGGGAATATGGAGTCCACAGAAGATACATAAATGGCTGAGGTTGTGCGCAAATCTTGTTTTCACAAGAGAAAATGTACAACATTGGGATAAAGGGAGAGAAGTGGACCCCCCCCATGAGAGAAGTAATAGTAACACAGAAAGAAATAATGAACCTTAATGTCAGGACATTGCACGGCCTGGATAGAATAACAAATTGGATATTAAAAGAATGTAAAGAACAACTAATAGACAAAATATATAATATAATAAGTTGCTCACTCATAGAAGGAAAAATACCAGAAGACTGGAAAAATGCTGATATCATACCAGTTTATAGAGGAGGAAATAAGGAAGACCCAGCAAGTTACAGACTGGTTCCCCTTACAAGCACAGTAGCCAAAATTTGTGAAAAAGTTGTAAAAAGTAGATGGATAAAACATCTGGAGGAGAGCAATATACTAATTTAGAGAGGGAAGATCATGTACCACAAATTTGATCTATTTTTACTCGAGACTACTAGATATAATACAGGAAAGGGACAGATGGACTGATTGTGCTTTCCCAGATATACAAAAAGCTTTTGATAAAGTTCCATACAAAAAACTATTAAAGAATTCGGAAACCATAGGAGGGATACAAGGTAAACTACTGAAATGGATGGAGGACTTTTTGCATGGAAGAGAAAGAGTAGTGCTCAGAGATGATAGTTCTATATGGGAATAGGTGATTAGTGGAGTTCCACAAGGATCAGTATTGGCACCAATAATGTTTGCTATTCAGGTTAAAAAAAAAGTGAGTACTGAAACTGACTGTGACTCACTACATAGAGATCTGAACAGGGTTTGGGAATGGAGTCAAAAGTGGACTTCAACATTAAGAAATGTAGCATAATGGAATTTGGAAAAAAAAAGTTAAAAATAAAAAGGATATCAGGACATGAAATTGGTGAAAAGGAAGTAAAAAAGTGTGATCTAAAAAAGGTTGGATATAATCATCACAAAGGATATGTTCCCTGACAAACGTATAAACAAAATTGTCAGCAATCCTTATTACTTGCTAAGATCAATAATAGTGGCTTTTACTTAATTGAATGAAGAAATGGTAAAGAAAATACTAGTCACACTGGTAAAACCAAAATTGGAGTACACAGCAACACAATGGTCACCCAGTACTAAAACGATTATAAAGAGAATCCAGAGAGCAACTACAAAGATGGCCCCAACGCTATCTAAATTGTCATATGAAGACGAATTTAAAAAAATAGAATTACCTACTCTGGAACAAAGAAGAGAAAGAGGTGACTTGTTGACCATCTACAGAATTATGAAAGGAATAGAAGTCCTGGAAAGAAAAGACTTACTAAATTGGGGTAAGAGATACAAGAGGACATGGAAAGAAGCTCAAAAAGGACAGTTGTAGAAGAGACCTGAAAAAGAACAGCTTTCCCCACAGAGTGGTGGATGTATGGAACATACTAGATGAAACAATAGTGTGTGCAAAAACAATACTGGAATTCAAGAGGAAATTAGATATGGTGAGATACAGAGATGGGACACCATGAGCATAGCTCCCCTTTCTGTAACATGCAACTAGGTAAATACATACATACTTATATCAATCTCTTCCAGTCCCCTTACAAGGGAGGTAGCTTGAAAAAAAAAAAAAAAAAAAATCCACTCCCACCCATTCCATCCCCACATACTTCATTCCCATTCACCCCTCTCCCTCCCTTTAATCTTGGCTCCTCCTGGATGATGGGTCATCCCTGCATCTCACTCACTGCCCTGGGTCAGAGGCAATGTAGCAAGACCCAGCACATCCACGGCAAGGCCGCTTCCTTTAATCAGTGGCCCCCCTCTCTGTCCCCTCATGCAGAAAAGGAGAAGACACGGAGAAATCCCTTCAGGCTGCATTAAAAATATCATTCAAACATACTCCTCCCATTCCCCACCCACTCCCTTCCATGCATCTTAACATCATCCATACACAACCATTTTCCACTCACCCCATCCTTCCTTAACAGACATTCCCTTCTTTTTCAGTGTCCCTTTTACCCCATCCATCCATCGCATCCTCAGTCACCCCCTTATGTTCGCTCCTTCCACCTCTGCCTTCTACACCTCTTTTACTAATCTCTCTTCACTTATTCTTTCCATGTGTCCAAACCATCCCAATACTCTTTTATCAACCCAATCTCCCAACTTCCTTTCCACCCCCGCTCTCCTCACCTCCTCATTTCTCTGTCCAGCCTATCATACTTCTCAGGTTTTTCATCTCAAACGCATTCAAACACCTCCTCTCTTCCTCACTTATGTTCCATGTTTCTGCCCCATACAGTGCTGTTGGCACAATTGCTCCTTCAAACAAAATCCTCTTAGTATCCATTCCCAAATGTCTATTTCTCATTACACTTTTTAATCCCCCAAGGCATTTACTTGCTTCTCTCAATCTACATTCTACCTCCACCTCCACTCTTCCCTTCCCCACCACATTTGCTATCCACTTCCTCCAGTTTCTCACCCATAACTTACTTCCAATATGCTGCCACATTCTCCCCTTGTAGTATCCACATAAAAGTCTATCTCTTAAATTCAGCCCTAAAAAAATTGACTGAAAAACTCAACTATTATTTGGGTATATACAGTAGATCAGTAGGAAGAAACATTACACAATTGTTTGTGTTGTATCAGTAGAAATATTTCTGTCACTGGCTTATTGTAGTAGTTGTAGGGGAAGAGTCACTGGCTGTCAGCTCCTTGATATGAAAAGGTGAAGGAAATGCTGTTAAAGGGAAAAGCAACACTGGGAATGTTTTGGAGACTATGTCTCTTCAGGGTCCTGCAGATTAGTGTAAGGATGTTTACAGATAAGACAGGTAGCAGGGATGATTTTCTTTGATATCACCTTATGTAGTTATTCATCATTGTTCTCAGTACCACAGTTGATGGTAGTACAGTACTACCTCTCATTAACGGACTAAAAGGGGGGTAACGGTGTCTGTTGATATGAATAATCCGTTGATTTGGAGTGGTTTTTGGGTGGCATAGTGATTGCACAGCACTAAACAACAGCACCATAAACACTGAAAACACAGCTAATTAACGTCCGTTAATGAGAGGTAGTACTGTATTCAGAGTATCCAAGGTTGTAATAATAGCCCTACACTTATTTTCACCTGTCCAAGTCCTCTGATTAACCCCTTGCCTGGCAAAGACAAGTAAACTTGTCTTCACCCAATTTTTCTTTTTCAGAGTGGAATGAGTAAACTTGTCCAAACATAACGTTTCAAAAACTGACACAGATGAGTATAATAATTGAATTAGGGTCCCTCTTAGCCAATGAGTATACTTGGTGAATTTTACATCTGGTAGCTATGTCTCTTCCACCTCGGGATGCATTTGTTAATGATGAGGTATCAGTCAAGTAAAAAAGACTCTTCGCTTTTGAGCACACACACTTACTTTATATATATATATAAATATAAATTATGCCTAGATGTCGAGCTCAGAAATTGAGAATGAATATGAAGCTTCATTTAGAGTACATCAAATATGAATGCAAGTTCATATGATGATGTCTATTCTCTCAAGTGAGGAGGAGGATTTACAATGGTGTTGACATGATGTATTGCAACAAAACATGCTTCCTCCACCACCATGCTTCCCATTCACTGGAAATCCTGGATTGTAAAATAAGTGTGTGATTTCCCATTACTTTTGATTCTAAAGTTGGAAAAAAGAATAAAATAAAGAGAAGACAAGTTATCTTGTTTTTGCCAGAAATGGTATCTTTAAAATAAAGTTTCAAGTAAAATATTGGTAATAGATATAAATAAGTTATCTCCATAATCAGCATGAAAAATACTATAAAAAAGCAATAGAAATTCCTCTTAAAAGAAAACGTTTCTTCGAGAAAAAAGTTGCCAGGTAAGGGGTTAATTTCCAGTGTTGTTCCAGAGTTAGAGCATCTCTATGGCACTTTGGTGGAGGCAATGAATGTTTAGGTAGCTCTGTTCAAAAATCATAATGCAAAATGTAAAATGCATTGCAAGAACAATAAATGAATGGAGAGTGAAGATATACAGCTACAGCTTTCCATATAGCTGCAATAACTCCTGGAATAAGAATAATATTATTATTAAACTAATATTGTCTAAGCTATCAATAAGAAGTTTCAAAGTTTGGTATGGTGATTAGAGAAAAAGAAACAGGAACTTGTGAATATAACTCCTCTATATTGCAGATAAGTAAGGTAAATGGAATATGACTGCCTATATGATATTAATCTGTGCCAAAAAGGCTGGTTGGCCTGACCCAGCTGAGAATTTGGCATGAAACAAGTGCTCAGCACCATATGTTCCACTATGCATAACTAGCATAAGTTTTATGCATTAAATGGGGATTTCATAGAAATTGGTCATCAAATATGTGATTTTGCATATAGGGGAGATGCAAATGAGGGATTAGTGTATTTTGCTATTTCTTAGGTGTCATGAGATTTCTTTAAATATTAAGTTCTTGAGACTAGGTACAGTACTGGACCCTTGGGAGTTAAACACTTCTGGGTGGAGGGGGATGGTTGTAAGCTCCCCTAGATAGTAGGCTTGTGGGCACTGTGCATTTTGGGTCCTTCCTCCTGCCATTGCCTTGGTGTCACCACTTGAAGGTGGAGCTCCATGACAGTTAAGAAAACAAAGACTACTTACAAACTATATAAAGCTGTAAGAATATTAGCTGGTTGAACAAAAACATCATTAGTAGAATACCTATTCTCAGAAACCAAACTGCACCTCATATAGTAGCATATTAGAATGATAGACATTCAAGAGCCACCTTACCACCCTTCAAGTTGACCGTCAGCAGATAATGGCCAATGTGATAAACTTGTTCTAATAACCTTTTTATCTGTAATGTAACTATAGAATTCTTTGGGATACTCTTTGGATTTATCAGCGATGCATATGGAATGTCTGTCAAGCAGGGAAGAGAGTGAATAGATGAAAGGATTACATGGCTCAAAGGAATGTTCTTCTCATCTTCGTAAATTATATTGAGTGAATGAAATAATTTGATTTTCCACAAAGTACTGTTTCCAAGACATGCATCAGCCAGTTGTTTTTGATTGTGATTCTGACAAAAAAAATTCTATTTCCTTAAAAGTTCGTGATCCCGTAGAAATATTCTTTACTCCTTTCGCTATATAAGCCTCTTTGATTACCAAATTATTCTTAAAGATAGTACATATGGTGGATTTTGCCATACCATATGAAGTGGCCAGGTCCAAAACACGTGTTCCACTTTCCCACTTTGAGTTTACTTCATTTGTTCTCAGTGCTTTCCTTTTATTTATTTATTTTTTATTTATTTATTTATTTTTTTCTTGTTGGCAGTTATGATCCAAACTTCACTACCAATATCAAAGACATAATAGAATAATGAATCATGAAATGTTTTGTGGAGTTTAAGTGTAGGATGTTTACTAGTTGTGAACTGATAACAAATTGACCTTATTACTCTGTTGCTCTTTGTAACATTCAGTTGGTTGTGTTTGATTTGATTATTGGTGCAGTGTTTGAATATAGGAACAACTTAGAAAATTGAATATTGGTAGAGGTTCCACTATAACAATTAATGTGAGGAGCTTATGCCAGGAGGCACATAACTGTGGTTGAAGTTGTCACCTTTGCCTGATGTGCTTGTATATTTGGGACAGATAGCAGTCACTGTTGGGTGTTAGAGAGGAGTGCAGGATTCTGATCCACAACCAAGCAGGTGTGAGCCCAACATGCTTCTGATTATGCCATCAGCACACGGTAATTCTATTCTTTGGTGGGAAAAGTGAGTCACTGAACAGTTATAACAGATTTCTGTTAGTGCTTACCAGTTGGAACCAGTGATGTACCTGCATGTGGTGGTCATGCAAGATAGATGTCAGAGAGAATTTTCTTTTTGCTATCCATTTTCGAAACCTGTCAAGACGTTTCCATGTGGAAGTATAGTAAATCCCTGTTTTATGGTACATATGCATTCCTGAAAACCTTACCGCAACTTGAAACTACTGTATACTGAGTCCATTATAACATGTAATAATAGGATATGGCAGACATACCTTCTCCCTGCTCTTTCCTCTTCAAAATATCTAGCGGATACCGTATCTGTGAATTTTTCTTACTGCAAATAGAATCGAGGGTAGTGATTACCAAATACTATAACTGTGAATTTATAAAGAATTACCATATAAGGAGGACTCACTGTATAGCCCCAAGGAGCTAACACTTTCTTAAGACAGGATCCAAGGTCTTTTGTATTTCCTCCACATTTTAACAAGGAGAACTAACAACTGGTCACTCCCCACTATCTACTGAGCCAGTGCCATGGAAACTGCCCCACACTAATACAACACAATTATTCAGTTTCTACTCAAAGAGATTTATGCCAAGAACACCATTGTGCTTTGAAAAGATTTGAAGTTAAGGTGTCCTCCATACTCACAATACAATTATTTATTATTTTCTTTTTCTTCATGAACTTAGTCGATTTTTTTTTTTTTTTTTTTTTTTTTTTTTTCTCTAGGAATCTTGTGCACAGTCTAGCTACCAAGGATTTATAATTTTTGCTATTAGGATGATGCTATGAAAGTTGGAAAGCATAAATTTTGTATATGTCAAGTGGAATTCATTCATTTTTTTATTTGGAGAGATTTTACAGAACTACCAGTTATAAACTATAATTTGGAGAGATTTTTCGGTTTCAGAGTCATCTTGAAACTTCCACCAAACATTTTTTTTTTTTTTTTTTTTTTTTTTTTTTTTTTTTTTTTTTTTTTAAATAGTAGAATAAGGATGATCACAATTGCTTATCTGTTAGGTTGTATTAATTTGAGAAAATAGTGGTGGTTAAACATATCTCATTAAATATTAGCCTGCTCTAGAATGATAGTGTTTGTTTGACTTGTATTTTGGGAGTCCACTGTACATTATTCTCATTTCCTGTGCACGTTTTCGTAGAACTTGTTTTTATGACCCACCATCTTCTATAAATGTGTTACAAAACTAGCTAAGGTTTAATCAGATTTACAAAACAATGTTGAAAATTGGTATCTCGCTTGTCATACTATATGTAACCCCATGCTTTTGTTTGATCAAGTAAATACCTTGTTCTAGGAATAGAAATATGTTTAGCTAGTTTTAAAGAGATAAAAGTTGGAATAAAAAAGAAAATGAGGAAGTAGTTATATTTTGTTCATATGGTGTGGATACGGGTCCAGTGACAGGTACCTGCAAGATGGACAGTAAAATTGCCCATTTTCAAAATCCGTCAGGGTGAAACTGTTTTTGGACTGGGCCCAAGATCTCTCTATATGTCAGTTGTGTTCTTACACTTTTTTCACATATGGAGAACAGACAACTGGTGACTTTTGTCCTTCCTGTACCACTTTCATTTGGTGACATGGAAACCATCTCGCAGTAATACAACACAAACAATAGTCCAAAGTTTCTTACCAAAGAGGGCCGGAGGACCATTGCCAGTCACTATGGATTTTCCACTTGGTGAAACTCAAGGCTACAACTAATTAATTTTCTGTGGACGCACCATAGAGTTGTACAAAGAGATGTAAAGATTGTCAGTCATACTAAAAATAAGGAAATAAAAGGATATATATGTATGAGTAAAAGATACTGCGAGTAAGGTAGTTTATATAAAACCTCTTGAGACTATTAGGCACTTTATGCAGGTAATAGAATTGAGTATTCCTATTAACTTATAGGGTTGGGATGTTGCACCATACTGTAATTGTTGAGTGGAAATATTATTCACATTTTTCCCTTGTATTGTTATCACAACTATCACTGATACCAAGAGCAATAATTATTTCAAAACTGTAGCTGCCATTTATGATTATAATTTTATTGAGATAAGTTTATTATTGTGCTGATAGCCAACCAACACCCATTGTTTTCCTTTTTATCCTAGTTCCTTTGGATTAAGGGTTATCCTTGCTCCCTACCCACTGCCTAGGTCAGAAGCAATGCAGAAAGACAAGTCAAGGCAAACTATATGACGCACCAAATTACATTTAATCTAAAATATTATTATCAGGAATAGGTTATTGGTCATTTTCTTCTTGTGGATATAATTATCATAATTGTTGCCTTGAGTTTCACTCACTGGTAACCTGTTGCCTTACTATGGCTAGCAACAGATTGGTGTGGGGCTGTGCGAGGGGTGATTCTCAGATATCCATCTTTCAGGAAGACCATTTACAGATACATTAGTTGCCCCTGTCCCTTTCTGTTGTAATATTTAGAAATGCTTAATGTTATTATAGCTATTTTGCTAGAATTATATCAGGGAATGCTAGAAGCCAGTCAATAATTGTTATTTTGACCAAATGCATTTGTACATCGATATACCATAGATGGGATTATGATCTAATTTTATGTAATATTAACTGCTTCAACCAAGTAATGGCCAGCACTAGATGATTTTATTTAGGTAATGAATGGACTGAACAAAATAGGGTTTTGCTTGATGAGGACCCCATTTTGTCCCAGTTCAGTTCTCAGTTTATTAAAATCCAGCAGTAGAACAAAATTACTGAAGTCATTGAGTTAAAGGGGTTAATGACATTCATTAACTTGAGTAGGATTAAGTATTGTAGGCTGTTGTGAGAGGGTTGTGCTTGATAGATTGGTAATAAAGACTCAGTCTTGTTTAGGCATAATAGCAGCTGGTGAAAATTACCATTAAGTATAATTTAGTAGTAATTGTAATGGGCTAGCACCTTTCTGCATAGAATAATTTAGTTTTATATTATCATTACTAGATAAAGAACTTTTGTGCATATGTAAATAACAATTTTGTTGCATTTATGTTTTCAATTGTTAGGTTGTACTCGTTTAGAAGCAATGCAACAAGGTAGATTTTTCTCCAGTAGGGCCCAACCATTTTTCTTTAGAGCTCTTAAACTATCATAAATTGAAGTATATTTTAAAACACAATTTACCACCTTACTGTAGTTTTGATGTTTGTCTTTATTGCTTGTGTGTATTGCTACCTTATCTTTAGCTGCCTACAAACTCCATTTTCATCTTTTGTTATTAATTTTGTATGTATGCTATGCATTGTGTAATGATTGCCTATGTCTTTTGTGAAGTGTTCGGCTGAATAAAGATGTACATTGTATTCCTGTTTTCGTGAACTCTTAATGCTTTTTGCTCATGATAGAAACATGTTTCATAGATAATTCAATGTTGCTTTCAGATGCCTGCTTTAGCTTGTTTATTTACAGGAAATTTATTTGAGTAGTAATATATGTGTATGTTTTTATAGATAACGCTTGAATGGGTATACAACAACGTAACACCTGGACCAATCAATAAATTCATACAAAATTGCACTCCTGCCCAGTTCAGGGAACAAGTTGTTCAAGACAGACCATTGAACTTTATGCTCCTCCAACTGCCCTCCCCCCCAAACAGCTCCACAAAAAAATCCCTCTCAATAAAAGCAAGAACCACTGTATTTACTTGTGTTTAGGGGACCATTCAGCATATAGACATTACCTGCACAAAATAAACCTGGCCACATAATCAAACACTAAGCACCTCATCTTAAACTCTCACACAAACTATTCCAAAACAGCAATACAATATTTCTTCCTTGAGTGACATATGGGGCTGTCTGGTTGTTGTTGCTGGCTACTTGGGAGCTGAAGGCTTCCTGCAGGAGAAACCAGGGGCAACAGATTTATTGGTTGAGTGGCTGATTTAGAGCATTTAAATTGATTATTGTAGGGTATATGTAATGTGGTGGTAACTTGGAATTCACCAGTTTTGTGCTGCCATACTATGCTAGTACTTGTTCTTTAAAAGGAAAGTAGGGTGAACCATCAGAAGTTTGTATATGTAGGGTGGGGGAAACTTGTATACACAGTTATACATACACACACATACCAACACACTTCAAACTGACATATGAACAAAGATTGTCCAAATTCGAACTACCAACCCTGGAACAAAGAAGAGAAAAAGGAGATCTACTGACCATTTACAGAAATATGAAAGGGATGGAAGTCCCTGATAGAGATGATTTACTAAAGTGGGATAAAAGAAAAACAAGAAGACATGAAAAGAAACTTAAAAAGGATAGTTATAGAAGATATCTGAAAAAAATAGTTTCCCACACAGAGGGGTGAATATCTGGAATATATTGGATGAGGAAACAGTGGCCTTTGCTGGAAACATACCCAAAGATAAGAATGATTGATTAAAATGGGACAATGGAAAAACAAGAGGACATGAAAAGAAACTAAAAACTATATTGATCACTGATATGATTATTAGGTCCAGTCTTGATGGTTCTTCCTCATTTCTATACCCAGTATTATCTTGTATACATTGTGTCATTGTATGCTCTATAATCATATCAAGTACATTTCTCCATAGGTCGTCTCCACCCTTCACTGTCATCTCTTCTCAGCAGATTTCTTTACAGTTAAAGTCATCCATTATAAATATTCTTCCTCCATCTTCCATTATCTTATTTAGTGTTATCCTTGTGTCTTCTAACATATTTTTTTGTTCTCTTCCCACGAAGCCATTTTAGGAGGCAGATAATTTACTACAAACTTCCTGCTCTTCCCATCCCTGTCCTCTACTTCCATCATAATCATCTCTATTCTTTCCAAATGTGACATTCCTCATACTTATATCCTTCTTAGTCAGGAACATAGATCCACCCCCTTGTTTTACCTTTCTTTTTCTAATCCAATAATTATATGCACCATGTCCTACTCAGTTGGATGGTAGTGGACCTTTCAATTTTGTCTCTACAATTCCCATTATGTCCTGTTCTTTTTCCATCAGGTAATCATTCAGTTCGTTCAAACTTGTTATTAAGCCTATATTTGTTTAAGACACTTTCAATTTTCTGCTACTTCCATTGTGTTTTCTGTTTCCCTTCCGTTTTTCTCTGCTATGAACCATTTCCTCACTTTCATATCCACTACTCTCCAATAGAATTTCTCTTTGTCTAACTCCATTCTTTTCTCAATTTTTTCCTTTAGCTTTTAGTCTTTTTGTTTTCTCATCCTCTTTCCTTTTTATTCATTTCTCTTTTTATCCATACTTGTTTATATTGATCACTGCTAGTTTCCCTGTTTTTGCTAAGATATTGTCTGCTGTCGTTTGTGACCTGAATTTAACCTTAATTGGTCTGGTCTTATCTGTATTGTATTTCCCTATTCAATATATTTCTTCAATTTCTTTCCCTGTTTCTTGTTCATCTTCTTGAATTACTTCTAATATTTTGTTTACCTTTTCCTTCTCTTTTACTCTTGTCCTATTTGGATTATGCTTCTCTTCCATCCCTAATATTATACATTTCTTCTTGTCTGCTAAGTCTATTACTATATTCTCCTTCTCTCTCATCACTTAAAAAACTGTGTCCTTAGTTTGTTCTTTCATCTGTTGTGTCACTATATCTCTAAATACAATTTTGTTGTTCTCTTGGACTTTTCTCCAACCCAGTGCTTCTTTTGCTATGGACTCTTTATTATTATTATTTAAATCCTTATTCTCATCTTTTACTTCTTTTAACTGTCTTTTTAATTCTTCTATTTCTTTAGGTTTTGATTCTCGCTTCTTTAGTTCTTCCAGTTTATCAACTCAGCTGCATGCTACTTGGTAGCTTTTAACACCACAATAACTTGCAGACAATACCCCAGATGAGGTGTGTGTGTATATATATATATATATATATATATATATATATATATATACACATATACACACATATATCTTAAACAATCGACAAAAACACATTGCTTCAAATGCAAAATGTATATAATTAGCAGTTGCCAACAAGTCTATCAAAGGAATGACCATCTAAGGAAGCTTTTGTACAAAATATACAAGATTCCATTATATAAGGGAAATATTGTGCAGCATACGTAAAAGAATATATGAACACAAAGATGACATGTACCATCACAGAACCTCAAACTCACTAGTAATATACACCCAAGACCAGAACCACTAACCTGCCATGACCAAAGTTGGGGTAGACAAAAAGATGAGAAAATCTGTCGGAAAAAAGGATCAAATTCTCCTGTATATGAGTAGAACTATTTGAATACAACATGGATTTACCTAATTGTATTTATAATTAGGTAAATACCAACAGCTTTTTTACATTTTCTTTTCTTTGTATTTTCTCATTTTCTAACCAGAATTTTTGTTAGAAAATTAGGAAATGGAAAATACAAAGAAGAAAATAAACTTTAGAAATTCTGTTGTATTTAATCTAATATCAGATCATTTTTATGACCGTCGCGCAGAGGATTCGAACCTACTGCTCTGATGCCAAGAGGCTCTATTGTCAGTCGCCTTTACCCACAAAGCCGCCGATGGTCTAAAACCCTATGAACTCAGAACGCTACTAGTTCCCAAGACTTGGAAAGGTTGCTAACTGCCACCCAAATTCCAGTTTCACCATAGAGCTAACCACACTCGTGGCAGGGGGTAAGGACCGGGATGAATCACTTTCACGCTTATCACCATTGTAACTACATGAGAAATCCGCTAGTGAACAGCGTCATCAATCAGATAATTTTTATGACCATAGAGCTAACCACACTCATGGCATCAGAGCAGTAGGTTCGAATCCTCTGCACGACGGTCATTAAAATTATCTGATGTTGCTGTTCATTAGCGAATTTCTCATGTTACGTACAAGGGGGTACCCCCAAAATTTGGAATTTTGTCAAATTATTTTATTCTGTTATTTTTACATATTTACACTTTTGTTTTCACAGTATTGTCCATGTGAAACAGTGCACTGGTTCAGATGCGTTTTCCACAATTCAAAGCAGCCCTTAAACTCTTGCGAAGTGATGCCTTGTAACAACTCCATCGTTTCTTTCTTCACCTATTCCATGTCTGGCAAACATTTCTTTTGAGATCTTTCTACATTCTGGGGAGCAAAAAAAAAAAAAAAAAAAATTATGCAGGGAGAGAGGTCAGGTGAATAGGGAGAATGGATAAGCAGGGTCATGCCATTTTTTTGGTCAGAAGCTTTCTCACACTCAAGGCAGTATGTGCTGGTACATTGTTGTGAAGAAGCCACCACTCTCCACTTTGCCATAGGTTGTTCTTGTCTCACTGCATCTCGCAAACTATTCAGAACTGCCTAGTTCTTAACAGTTTAACCAGGAGGAACAAACTCCTTGTGGACAATTCCTTTCACTCCAAAGAAACAAATTAGCATCTTCTTGGCATTAAACTTTACTTGATGCATTTTTGGGGGTTGTAGTAATGCTGGATGCTTCTATTGACTTGATTGCTGCTCTGTCTCTTGGTTGCTGCTGTAGTACCAGCTTTTGTCACCAGTGATGACCTTCGAAAAAAGGTCTGGATCACCTACTATTCTTTCTAATTCATCATTGAGCAAGTGGGGCACAAATTTTGTTACAACTTTTTCATTCATAATTCCTTGTTCAAAATTTGTTATGAGGAGCTCCAGGACACACCAGTCAAATAAAGTTTGTCAGTTGTTCGGTGACAGTCCTCCAACATCAGTTTATGAATTTTTGTAATGTTTTCATCCATTCGTGAGGTTGATGGTCACCCAGAATCCCAGAATAAGGTTAGTCTTCAAGTTGCACTTGATCATTCCTGTAGTATACAAACCAATTGTAAACTTGTTTTGTTCGTGGCAGCATGAGCACTTTAAAGCAAATATCCATGGGGCTGTATGTCTTTGCTTGATGACCCCTGATGCCTGAGGGCTGCCTCCCATGGTGGCAGAAACCTAAACTACAATGGGCTTGTCCCACAGAGGATGAAACCTTTAGGGTACCCCTCATTTTTATGCAGTTATACTTTTGTTGCCATGGTTTTATCTGATATACAGTACTTAATTCTGGATGGTTAATTTTTTTTTTTTTTTTTTTTTTTTTTTTTTTTTTTTTTTTCTCCTTTCTTTTTGTGGGAGAGATTAATCATGATGTCTGTTCCTAACTAGATCTCTAAGAGGGCATGTTGGCTGTATGTATTTACCTAGCTCTGTTTAACAAGTTGGAAGGGAACTATGCTAGTGGGGTCATGTCACTTAATCTCTAGTTATACCTTGGTTTAGATTTATGTGTGGTCCCAGCTTGTGCTCTATTATCCCCTAGACTATTCCAGGAATTTATGCATCTTTATGGAAAACTTGTTTTGCATCCTTCAGACAAGTATTTTATTATATTTGTTGATATTTTTGTTACCATGACTTCTGAATGCAGGGACAAGTGTCAGATATTTGCAAGTGGTGGCCCTGTGAGGAGCTCCTTTAAATCATATTTATTGGAAACAAAAAGACCTCCAAAGGCTCAAGAATGACAAAGCCATGGGAAATGGTAAACTGTACCAGATATATTAATATAATGTTATCAGGGCATTGGTAAACATAAAATTGTGGAATTATAAATACCCATAACAAGGAAAACATGTTATGCTGACTTCATTAAAATTGCCAAAACAGTAATTCCTAAGGAAAGATATACAGTGCATGTTTTAGAATAACCTGGATCTACCATACTTAATTGAATGCTTTGTAGAATGCTAGCAAGAAGATTGGCATATATTAAGTGATTGGAGATAAATTATTTTATGTACATGAAATGTTGGCTCGTGATTGTTAGAAATGGGACTTGTGATAAACACCTGCATAGGGTGGTCCTGTGGGATGAAGGCATAAGGGAATCCTCTCTATACCTGTGTCTAAAACTCTCTCTTGCCTCACACTCGTGTAAATTTTTTATTCAAGGAGAGTTACTGCTTACTGTACCATGTAAAGTTCAGCCTTGTTGATATTTTCATGTCAAAGTTGCTAAATGCAGTAATTCCTTCAATATCTGTCAAATTAATGCCAAGAGTATTTTTTTTTTATGGTCACTGGGGCCCAACCAGGATACTATCTTTCATAACTCAATAAAATGCAACATAACTTTACTGGAAATCAATTTAAGCTATTCTATTGTATGTACACTGTAATATGAATATAATATTGTAATGATAAATGAATAAAACAATAGAAACTTAGCAAAACAAAAGTATGTGCCATAAATCTTGTTACAGTATCGATAGAATAATGTTATTTAAAAGAATGTGCAGTAATTTAGCCCTAAGTCTGGTGTTGCCACATTTCTGTGGGAATTTTCATATTTTGGTTGAAATCTTTATTCTCCAGAATTTGTCTGTTGTTACTGAAGTCCATTGCTTCAGTGTCCATAGGTACTGACATAGTCTCCAAGAAATTGAGGCTAGCATAGGTTATTTGTATGGCATTATAGAACAACCACTATTTGTCACATAATCTGATAAGTGTCCAAGGTAGCTCATTTAAGATAAAGATAAGAAATTATAATGTGTCTTATCACAGAGATTGGAGTCCACTGGGACCAGTGCCCCATGTGTCACATTTGTAGTGTTTCTGAAAGAATCTCTCACTTTCACTCTGTGATTCACCATGGTCTTGGATCACATATTGGACTCATGATCAACAGCTATTACCCTCCGGATGAGAGCTCAGAGCTCATATATGACTTATGGGTAATGTTCTGACCTTACACACACATAGAGACACATGCATTTACCTATTTGGACAAAGAAATTATTTAAAAAAAATTTAGTCACACTGGTAAGGCCTGACTAGAATATGCGGTGGCATTGTGGTCACCCAGTACCAAAAAGAATATAAAGAAAATTGAATGAATCCAGAGAGTAACCACAAAAATGGCTCCAGCACTGTAAAACTTGAAGAGAGACTAGCTAAATTGGAGTTACCGACTTTGGAGCAAAGAAGAGAGAGAGGCCTACTGACCATCTATAGAATCATGAAGGGCACAGAAATACTCGATAGAGAGGACTTGTTAAATTGGGACAAGAGAAACACAAGAGGACATGGAAAGAAACTCTGAAAAGATAGTTATAGAAGATATCTGAAGAAGAACAGTTTTCCACACAGAGTGGTGGACACTTGAAACAAACTAGACGAAACAATAGTGTGCGCAAAAATCATTGATGAATTTAAGAGCAAACTAGACACCGTGATACAAAGGCAGGGCACCATGAGCATTGCTCCCCTTCTTGTAAAATACAACTAGGTAAATACAAATAGGTAAATACACTGAATACAAAGTACAGGGAGGTGAACCAACTAAAATGAGCTATTGACGAGACTAACAGGGAGCTTAATGATCTAAAAGAGGAATTAAACATGGTCAGGAATGAAAACGAAAGAATGAAAAATGAAGATAAAAACAAAAATGAGGCTTTGAAAAAAGAAGTGAAAGAAATACAAGTGGTGACTGAGAAAGTTGGAGAAACAATTAAAGAGACAGATCTCGAGAAATAAAAAATCAATGGAAAGTGGAACAAGAAAATAAAATAACTTAAAGAAATAGTACAAAAACAAGTGGAATAAGATGCTAAAGCTGTAATTAAAGTAATTAAGAAAAAAGAGAGTTGGTCAGAGACACAGTGAATGAAAAATAAAGTGCATTGTAGTTTATGGTATTAAAAAAAAAACAAAGTACCTAGATACCAAAGAGAAAAAGAGAAAGAAATTGTAAAAGAAATTCTGTAAGTGATACTAGAGGAGGGACAAGTAATGGACAAAGAAATAGAAGTACATAGGATGGGACAGTACTCTAAAAAAAATCAAACTAAGGTCTCAAATGATAGCAGAAGTACTATCAAAAACAGCAAAGCTGGCAAATAGTGAAAATTACAAAAATGTATGGACAAAAAAAAGAAATGAGCAATGAGGAAAAACAGAGAAGACACTAAGAAATGAAGCAAGTGAAAAAAAAAACGAGAGAAGGACAGAGACTGAAAACAGAGTTTTTTTGGAGAGTAACCTGAGGTTGAGAAAATGGGATATAGAAAAAAGGAAATGTAATAAAAAAAGGAGAAAGGAAAACGTTAAAACTAATATATACCAACATAGATGGTATGATTTCAGAATTAAACACATTAAATGACTATCTGGCAGTAGAGAAACCAGACGTAATGGGAATTGTGGAGACAAATTTAAAATGTCCACTACAACCTAATACTGTGGGACAAGGTTTATACAACCATTAGATGAAAAATAGAAAGGAGAAACAGGATGGAGGAGTCATGTTTTTTGCTAAGGCTTAAATGTGACAAAGATAAGAGAAGGAAAAAAATCATGTGGAATTGATTATGAGAAAAGTTGAAAACATTGACATAAGTAGAAAATTTGTAGTAATATATGTGCCTCTGAAAACAGTCTTGAACAGAGAGTGGTCATTCCAAAATGTTGGAAGACACAAAGCATGCATTAATTGAATTACTGAATGAAGGAGGAAACATAGTAATTAATGGTGACTTTAGCTTAAATATGTTGGGAAGAAATGACAGTGAAAGGGGGAGAAAACCTTTGGGGAAATATTTTACTGGATATGACCATTGAATACACAATGACTCAATGGGTAAAAGAAAATACCAGATATAGAAACTCATTTCTCTATATATATGATAACTCCTTTAGTTAATATTCTATTGATATGTGGTAACTCTTCCCAAATGGTGTCTTGTATTTGATTTTATCCATAATTTCAGGTTCTGCTGTCAATATTCAATCCAGTCTCGACAGTTCTTCATTACTTCTATATCTGGTATTTTCTTTTACCCATTGTGTCATTTTATGTTCTATAGTCATGTCAAGTAATGTATTTCCCCATAGAATCTCTCCACCTTTCACAGTCATCTCTTCCCAACAGATTGCAGTTAAAATCTCCACAAGTACTAGGTTACATCCATCCTTCAGCATCTCGTTTAATGAATGCCTTGTATCATCTAACATTTTTGAATGCTTCCCCTATTTCTAAGAGCCCGTTTTTGGGGGCACATAAATCATTACAAAATTTCTACTTTTCAGAGGGATTAGCTTGTAAAGTGTAGTTGGGAAGGGTTATGGGAGGATCTTGATTGAGAGGGTTAGGAGAGGAACAGTGTGGATTTAGGACAGGTAGAGGTTGCATAGATCAGATTTTTGTGGTATGACAAATATGTGAGAAAGCTATAGGAAAAGGTAAGGATGTATTTTGGGCTTTTATGGATCTGGAAAAGGCTTATGACAGGGTAGACAGGAAGGCATTGTGGGAGGTGTTGCAGATATATGGGATAGAAGGAAAGCTTCTAGGAGCAATCAAGAGTTTTTGCAAGAGTAGTAGAGCTTGTGTCAGGATTAGAAATGGAGAGAGTGAGTGGTTTGAGGTAAAGGTGGAACTTCATCAGGGATGAGTTATGTCACCCAGGCTGTTCAACTTGTACATGGATGGGGTGGTGTGAGAGGTGAATGGAAGGGCAGTGGGTCAGGGGTTGGAGATGTTTAAAGAAAATGGAGAAAAGTGGTAGGTGAGCCAGCTGTTGTTTGCGGATGACACTGCACTTGTGGCAGGATCGGAGGAGGGATTGAGGAAGTTGGTGACAGGGTTTGGGAGAGTGTGTGAAAGAAGGAAGTTGAAGATAAATGTGGGTAAAAGTAAGGTGATGAGATGTACAAGGGGTGAAAAAGGCATCAGATTAGAAGCGAGCATTAAGGGAGAGACTGGAGGGAGTGGATAGTTTTAGATACTTGGGTGCAAATGTGGCAGGAAAGGGAAGAGTGGAGGTGGAGGTAGAGTGTAGATTGAGAGAAGTAAGTGCCTTGGTGGATTAAAAAGTGTAATGAGAAATAGACATTTGGGAATGGATGCTAAGAGGAGATTGTATGAAGGAGGGATTTTGCCAACAGCACTGTATGGGGCAGAAACATGGAACATAAGAGAGGAAGAGATGTGTTTGAGATGAGGTGTCTGAGAAGTATGATAGGGGTTACTAGGCTGGTTTGGACACATGGAAAGAATGAGTGAAGGAAGACTAGTAAAAGAGGTGTGGAAGACAGATGTGGAGGGAGTGAACATGAGGGGGACCTATGATGAGATGGATGGATGGGGTAAAAGGGGCTTTGGGGAAGAGGGAAATGTCTGTTGAGGAAGGACAGGAGAGGACAGAAGATAGGGGTGAATAGAGATTGGTTGTATATGGAGGATGTAGTGATGCATGAGGTGGAATAGGTGGGGGATGGGGGGTGAGGTAGTACGTGTGAGAAAAATTTGACGCAGCCAGAAGGCATTTCTCCCCGTCTCTTTTTCTGCATGAGGGCATGGAGAAAGGGGATCGCCGATTTAATGAAGAGGCCTTGCTGTGGATCTGCTGTGTCTTGTGACACTGCTTCTGACCCAGGGCAATGGACAAGATACAGGGATGACCCATCATCCTGGAGGTGCCAAGATAAGAGGGAGGGTAGAGGGTGGAGGGGAGTAGAGTGTATTATGGGTGGAATGGATGGGAATGGTTTTTATGCCTTTGTTTTTTGGCTACCTCCCTTGTAAGGGGGGAAAAAAGCCTTTGGTATATGTATGTATGTATGTATGTATCTTCAACTTTTATCATGATCATTTCACACTATACCCTCTGTAACCTTTGCGACATTTAAGTTTTTCTTGGCCAGAAACATTACTCCTCTGCCCTGTTTCTCATCTCTATTTTTGATTCAATGGTATTCCATGTCCAACACTTTTTGGTGGCAGTGGACCCCTTAATTTTATCTCTGCAATTCCCATTATGTCTGGTTTTTCTCCTGACAGGTAATAATGTAGTTCACTTAATCCTGAGATCAATCTGTCTATGTTAGTATAAACCACTTAATTTTTTCCTTCTCCATCTCGTTTTCTGTTCCTTTTGTATCGCTTACCCGAGCATACCATTTTCTCAGCCTCATGTCTAAGACTCACCAATAGAACTCCTTTCAGTGTGTTCTCTTCACATTTTTTTTCTTTATCTTCATCTCTTAGAGTCTTCTCTCTCTTTCCTCAACATTCATTTCTCTTTTTATTCATATATTGCTGTAGTGTTCACTCTCTGCCAACTTTCCTGATTTTGCTAGTATGTCTTCTACTACCATTTATGACCTTGATTTTATCTTTAGAGGTCAATTTCTTTCTTTTGAATATTGTCCCATTCTATATACTTCTATTTCTTTTTCTACTTCTTGGTCTCTGTCTTGTATTTCTATTAGAATTGTTTTTGCTATTTCTTTTTCTGCTTTTTCCCTTAAGTATTTAATCATGCCATGTTTTTCCTTTAATATAACAATACTTTTTTTCTTTTTATCCACTGTATCTCTAACCCAATTTGCTTTCTCTTTGATTACTTGAATAATTGTGTCCTGTGCATTCTCTCTTTCAGACATTGCCTGTATTTTGTAATTTATCTCATTTTAAATTCTTGTTACTGGTGGTATCTTTGTTTTTCATCCTCATTTTCAATTTAATCTCAATTAGTTCTTTTTTAATTCACTCAGTTCATTATTTCAGCATTCTTTTTCTTTAAATCACACACAGCTCTTTGTTTACTTTGAAGTAGTCCTTTCTTAAATTCATAATCTCTTTCTTTAATTCCATGAATTCCCTGTCCTATGAGTTTCTATTAAAACTCATCACCCCTTCCATGTCTATGATTCGACTCAAATTTCTTCTTTCATACCAAATCCAAAAAAGAATCATCGGTAATTAGGCTAAGCATTCCCCTTGGTGTTTCAAGGCCTTTGTTTACATTATGTTTTGGTATAGCACCTCCAGAGGGCTCTGTGTTCTTGTCTATGTTCAATTTAAAATCATTGCCATTTTCACTTGATCCCTCTTGATTTCGTTGCATTTTCTCTCAATAGACATTACTAGCACTACTCTAGATCACTTTGAGCAACTGCAAGTGCCCCCACTTGATTCAACCCAGGCCTCTCGCTCTCCTTGCACTATTGAGAATTTTCATCTTAATTTGGTAGCATATGGAGCTCTAGTTAACACTGTTATCTGCTTGGTGGTTCATGTGTGTATTTACCTAGTACAGGTAGCTCTCGATATATGTGACTTCGATATATGCGAATTCGCGTATATGCGATTCAAGAATTTGCACCACTTTTCGATATGTGCGGGGATATATTCGAAGATATGCGATTTGACCTAAAAAAAAAAAATAGTCGCGGCCGATTATTTTTTTCAAAATACCTATTATATATTTGAAGTTGGTGCACATAAAGCCGTGTGGTAACACTGGCTGCATCAGCTAGGTAGAGCTGGCATCACTGCGGCGTTATCACAACAACAACACCGGCAGCTGTACAGACGGCATCGTCTTAGGCATCCTTCCTGTTTCATAGGCCAAACCATTGTCTTTCTGCAGGTAATTAAGCTTTTTTGATACACAAATTAATTATTTTTTTCACAAACAAATTAATTTTTGATACTTATTACTGCCCCAATTAATTTCGTCAATTTTCACTCTCTGCAAGAATTATCGTTTATTCTCCGCACTGGATAAACTCTAAGCAGTAAGCCTGCCTGTGTATCTCCAGAGCACATCAACAGTCAGTTTAAGCGTAGCAAGCAGTCTGAAATGTGAATTGTAAACAGACTGATTTTTCAAACAGCTGAAGAAAATACGCTTGGCGAAATAAGTGATGTTTACGGTAGCGTCTTTTCCCGAGGTTAATACTTACATGTCAGAGAGTGTTAATGTTGCAGAATATCATGCTCGCTTTGCTCACTCACTCTGTTCTATAACCCTCCTATTA
This sequence comes from Oratosquilla oratoria, assembly GCF_046742065.1. Taxonomy (NCBI): domain Eukaryota; kingdom Metazoa; phylum Arthropoda; class Malacostraca; order Stomatopoda; family Squillidae; genus Oratosquilla; species Oratosquilla oratoria. The sequence continues at coordinate 6,422,572 of NC_134820.1, read as the reverse complement.
TGTTTTCAGGATCAGCGCAATCCGAGTTGAGAACGTATCCCCCTTTTTCCCATAGGTTCAATAGTTCGATATATGCGAATTCGTTATATGCGGGGGGTTCGCGGAACGGAACCCCCGCATATAACGAGAACTACCTGTATCTTACAAGAAGGGGAGCTACACTTGTGGTGTCCTGTCTCTGTAACTTGCCATATCTAATTCACTCCTAAATTCTTGTATTGTTTTTGGACACACTAGTGTTTCGTCTAGTATGTTCCATACATTCACCACTCTGTGGGGAAAGCTGTTCTCTTTCAGGTCTTTTCTATAAATGGTCTTTTTGAGCTTCCATGTCCTCTTGTGTTTCCCTTATCCCAATTTAGTAAGTCTTCTCTATCAAGGACTTCTGTACCTCCCATAATTCTGTAGATGGTCAACAAGTCACCCCTTTGTTCCAGTCAGTAATTCTAGTTTCGACAATCTTTCTTCATATGATAATTTAGTGTTGGAGCCATCTTCGAGAAGTGGAAAGCAGAGGTTTAACCCCTTCAATACGGGCCACATCGCACATCTGGCAGCATTAGCTGCCAGACGTGCGATGTTGCGTCATAATACTGTACTCGCATTATAAAAAATAAAGTCACTGCTCTATCACTCGTTCTCTTTCACCCGTGAATTTTGATAACCATAGAAAATATGATGAAGCCAGTTTAGAGAGAATGAGGGTCACGCAGGTACGACTACAATAAATATAATCAAGATGCCAACGTCGGCATCCTCGCGTACCCATTTGCTCCTCATGACGCCTACATAGGCGTCACCATATGGAAGGGGTTAAGGAGTGAACATGAGAGAGTGACCAAGGATGAGATGGATGGATGGGATAAAAGGTGCATTGGGAAAAAGGGGAATGTCTGTTGAGGAAGGACAGGAGAAGACAGAAGATAGGGGGTGAGTGGAGAATGATTGTGTATGGATGATGCTGTAATGCATGGAAGGGAGTGGGTGGGGGATGGGGGTGAGGGAGTAAGTGTGAATGATATTTTGATGCAGCCCAAAGGGATTTCTCCCCATCTTCCCTTTTTCTGTATGAGAGGACAGAGAGGGGTGTCACCAGTTAAATGAAGTTGCCTTGCTGTGGATGTGCTGTGTCTTGCTACTTTGCTTCTGACCCAAATAAGTGGGTGAGATGGAGGGATGACCTATCATCCAGGAGGAGCCAAGATAGAGGGAAGGAGGGGGTGAATGGGAGTGGAGTATGTGGGGATGAAATGGGTGGGAGTGGATTTTATGCCTTTGTTTTTTGGCTACCTCCCTTGAAAAGGGGAAAAAGCCATTGGTATATGTACCATCACATATTGAATTTAAGTGAATAACTCAATTTTGTTCAAATATTTGAAGTATATGTCCCTTATGACAATATGCATGTAACCCATGCAGCCCTTGAAGCAGCCTGAATTTGGCATTTTTTATTTATTTATTCATTTATTTATTTTTTCATTTATTTACTTTTTAATGTGACAATTTGAACTGTTACCTATTTATCATAATATATGTCAACTACTAGTACTACTCATGTTGGTTTTGCCATTGGTGTTGTTTTCCATGAATTAAAAGCTAGGGGGTCGATAGAAAATTTAAAACTTCATTGTAGGTGGACAAGTTAAAATGCTTGAGAAACCTGTCATAGGGTAAAGTTTATGGCTTTGGCCACAGCTATGCACATTTTGGCATGGGTTCCTCACCATCTTCCCTTCTACAAAGAAGAAGTTAGCTAGAAAATGTAATTCTTGAGAAAGAGGATTATCAATGTCAAATTTGCTATTGTAACAGGAAATGTATTAAAGAATACCTGTTCCTTGTGTGTGTATATTTACCTAGTTGTATTATAAGGGAAGGGAGCTATGGTCATAGTGACCCGTTTTGTATCTTTCGGCATCTAGTTTGTTCTTAAATTCTTGTATATTTTTTGCATACACTGTTGCCTCATCCGTTCCAGATATCTACAACTCTGTATGGGAAACTATTCTTTTTCAGATTTCTTCTATATCTATCCTTTTTAAGTTTCTTTTCATGTCTTCTTGTTTTTCTTTTATCCCACTTTAATAAATATTCTCTTTATTCCAGGATTGGTAGTTCCAGTTTAGACAATCTTTGTATGTCAATTTAAAAAGTGTTGGTGCCATCTTTGTCATTGCTTTTTGGATTTTCTAATTTCTTTATATTCTTTTTTGTGCTGGGTGTCCATAGTGTGTGTGTGTGTGTGTGTGTGTGTGTATTTACCTAGTTGTATTTTATGGGAAGGGGAGCTATGCTCGTGGTGTCCCGTTTTTATATCTCGTTTGATCTAAACTATTTTTAAATTCATGTATTGTTTTTGCACACACCACTTTCTCATCTAACTTGTTCCAACTGTCTATTACTCTGTGAGGAAAGCTGTTCTTTTTCACATCTCTTCTATAGCTGTCTTTTTTTATTTTCTTTCCATGTCCTCTTGTATTTCTGTCATCCCATTTTATCAGATTCTCTCTATCAGTAATTTCTATGCCTTTCATGATTCTGTAAATAGCTATCAAATCTCCTCTCTCTCTTCTTTGCTCTAGTGTCTGTAGTTCAAGTTTTGCGAGTCTCTCTTCATATGATAGTTTTGAGAGTGTAGGTGCCAATTTTGTAATTGCTCTTTGTATTCTTTCAAGTTTTTTTTATACATTTTTTTGTACTTGGTGACCATATCGTTGCTGCATATTCCAATCTTGGTCTTATCAGGGAGATTAGAATTTTCTTCACCATTTCTTCATCCAGGTATGTAAATGCAACTTTGATTGTTCTTATTAAATTATAGGTTTCTCCAAAAATCTTATTTATATGTTTCTCAGGTGACATATTATTCATAACAATGACTCCCAGGTCCTTTTCATTTTCTACTTTTTTTATTCCTTCTTCTCCCAATTTATATGATCCTGTTATTCTGTTTTTACTTTTTCCAAATTCCATTATACTACACTTTTTTGTATTGAACTCCATCTCCCACTTCCTACTCCATTCCTGTACTTTATTTAGATCTCTCTGTAGTGATTCACAATCTTCTTCCGTGTTCACTTTTTTCAATAGTTTTGCATCTTCTGCAAAGAAGCTCATATAGCTTTCTATTCCTTCATCCATATCATTAATATATATATAGCAAACATTATTGGGGCCAGAACTGTTCCTTGTGGAACACCACTTATTACTTCATCCCATTTTGAGTGTTGGTCTCTTATCACTACTCTCATTTTTCTTTCTTGCAAAAAGTCTTCTACCAATTTAGCAGTTTGCCCTGTATTCCTCCTTCAGTTTCTAATTTCTTAAGCAACTTCTTATGTGGTACTTTGTCAAAAGCTTTTTTTAGGTCTAGAAATGCACAATCAGCCCATCCATCTCTTTCTTGTATTATATCTATTAGCCTTGAATAGAAACATATTAAATTGGTGATGCATGATCGTCCTTGTCTGAATCCAAATTGTCTTGGATTTAGCACATTGTTTTTTTCTAAATATTTTACCCATCTACTTTTGACAATTCTTTCACAAATATTTGCTATTGTACTTGTTAGAGAGACTGGCCTATAGTTGTTAGGGTCTTCTTTATTTCCTCCTTTATATATAGGTACTATATTTGCTTTTTTCCAATCTTCTGGAACTTTACCTTCTTTCAAGGAACTGTTTATTATGCTATGTATTATGTCTGCCAGTTCATTCCTGCATTCTTTCAAAATCCAGTTTGCTATTTCATCTGGTCCATGCGATTTTCTGACATCAAGATTACTCAAGTGTTTCAATATTTCATTCTTTGTTACTTCTATTTCTTTCATAGGGGGGACTTTCTCTTTCCATTTGATCTCTTCAGGTTGTATGTTCTCCCTTGTAAACACAGATTTAAAATGTTTGTTAATCATTTCTGCCATTTCAATTTCCTCTGTGTATTCAACTCCTCCTTGTCTTAATTTCTCCAAATCTTGTTTGTTTTTCAGTTTGTTGTTTACAAATCTGTAGAATAGTTTTGGTTGCTCCTTACATTTTATTTTGACATCTTTTTCATATTTTCTCTTTTCCTCTCTGCACGCTTGTACATATTCATTTCTATAACAAGTATATATTTTCCATTTTTCTGGTATTTTGTTTTTCTTCCATTTGGCCCAAGCTTTATCTCTTGTCTTTTATCTCCCTACAACTTTTATTGTACCAGCACTTTACATATTCTTTTTCTTGTTTTTGTGTGTGTGTGTGTGTGTTTACCTAGTATTTTACGGGAAGGGGAGCTATGCTCGTGGTGTCCCGCCTTTGTATCTCGCAGTGTCTAGTTTGCTCTTAAATTCATGGATGGTTTTTGCACGCACTATTTTTTCATCCAGTTTGTTCCAAGTGTCCACCACTCTGTGTGGAAAACTGTTCTTCAGATCTCTTCTATAACTATCTGTCTTGAGTTTCTTTCCATGTCCCCTTATGTTTCTCTTGTCCCAATTTAACAAGTCCTCTCTATTGAGTATTTATGTGCCCTTCATCATTCAATAGATGGTCAGTAGGTTGCCTCTCTTCTTTGCTTCAAAGTTGGTAACTCCAATTTAGCCAGTCTCTCCTCGTACGACAAATTTGAAAGTGCTGGAGCCATTTTTGTAGTTGCTCTCTGATTCTTTCAATTTTCTTTATATTCTTTTTGGTACTGGGTGACTACAGTGTCACAGCATATTCTAGTCTAGGCCTTATCAGTGTGACTAATATTTCTTTTAATAATTTCTTCATCCAAATAGGTAAATGCCACTTTTATTGATCTTAACAAGTTATAGGATTCTCCGACAATTTTGTTTATTTATTTATCAGAGGACAAGTCGTTTGAGATAATTACTCCCAGATCTTTTTCAGATCCCACTTTCTTTACCTCCTTAGTTCCAATTTTATATTGTCCTGATATTCTATTTTTACTTTTTTCAAACTCCATTATGCTACACTTTTTATTGTTGAAGTCCACTTCCCATTTCTGACTCTGCTTCCAAACCTTATTCAGTTCTTCCTGTAGTGATTCGCAATCCGTTTTGGTTTTTACTTTCCTCAACAATTTAGTGTTGTCTGCAAAGAAGTTCATGTAAGATTCCACATCATCATCCATGTCATTCACATAAATAGCAAACATTATTGGAGCCAATACAGATCCTTGCAGAACTCCACAAATCACCTCCTTCCAACCTGAATATTTTTATTTGAGTACTACTCTCATCTTTCTACCATTCAGGAAGTACTCCATCCAGTTTAACAAGTTGCCTTGTATCCCTCTTATATTTTCCAATTTTTAAAATAATTTTTTGTGTGGTACCTTCGTTGAAAGCTCTTTGTAAGGCCAAGAAAGCACAATCAGCCCATCCATCCCTTTCTTGTATTATATCTTTTAGTCTTGAGCAAAAACAGGACTAATAGATATAATGCATACCTAGTTATATTTACCTAGTTGTATCTTATGGGAAGGGGAGCTACACTTGTGTCCTGCCTTTGCATCTCACAGTATCTAGTTTGCTCTTAAATTTGTGTATGGTTTTTGCACACACTATTGTTTTGTCCAGTTTGTTCCCAGTGTCACCACTCTGTGTAAAACTTGTTCTTCAGATCTCTTCTATAACCATCCTTTTTGAGTTTCTTTCCTTGTCCTCTTGTGTTTCTCTTGTCCCAATTTAGTAAGTCTTCTCTATCAAGTATTTCTGTGCCTTTCATGATTCTATAGGTGGTCAGTAGGTCTCCTCTCTCTCTCTTCTTTGTTCCAAAGTCAGTAATTTTAATTTAGCCAGTCTCTCTTCATATGACAAGTTTGAAAGTGCTGGAGCCATTTTTGTGGTTGCTCTCTGTATTCTTTCAATTTTCTTTATATATTTTTTGGTACTGGGTGACCATGATGTCGCAGCATACTCCAGTGTAGGCCTTATTAATGTGACTAATGTTTTTCTAATAATTTCTTCATCCAAATAGGTAAACGCCAGTTTTATCGATCTTAGTAAGTTATAGGATTCTCTGACAATTTTGTTTATTTGTTTATTAGAGTACATGTTATTTTAGATAATTAGTCCCAGGCCTTTTTCAGATCCCACTTTCTTTACCTCTGTAGTTCCAATCACATATTGTCCTAATATTCTTTTTTTACTTTTTCTGAACTCCATTATGCTACATTTCTTAATATTGAAGTCCACTTCCCACTTCGTACCCCATTTCCAAACCTTGTTCAGGTTCTCTCTGTAGTGATTCGCCGTCCATTTCAGTTTTCACTTTCCTCAACAATTTAGCATGATCTGCAAAGAAGCTCGTGTAACATTCCACATCATCATCCATGTCATTCACATAAATAGCAAACATTATTGGAGCCAATACAGATCCTTGCAGGACTCCACTAATCACCTCCTTCCAACCTGAATACTTTTCTCTGAATACTACTCTCATCTTTCTACCATTCAGGAAATCTTCCATCCAGTTTAATAGTTTGCCTTGTATCCCCTCCTATGTTTTCCAAATTTTAAAATAACATGAGTTACCTCCTGGATTCTGTGTACTGGTTTGATCACATTTTCTGTGTTTATTATTACTCAGAGTAAAAGAGAGTGAGTAATACAGCAGTGACTTTATATTTTATAATGCAAGTAGTATGATGCAAATTACACATGTCAGCTGATGCTGTGCACAGAATTTGAATCATACTATGTTAATGTGAGAAGAGAGGAAAAAAGGAACCATGAGAAGGATATTATAGACAAATGCAAAGAGCAACCCAAACTATTCTATCGGTATGTGAATGGTAAACTTAAAAACAAACAGGAAATGGTGAAACTATGCCAAGGAAACATAGAATACACAGAAGATTTAGAGATGGCCGAAGTCATGAACAATCACTTTAAATCTGTTTTCACCAGAGAGAAAATACCAAATTGTGACATAGATAAAAACAAGAAATCTCCCCTCATGAATGAGTTTACAGCATCACTAAAGGAAATATCAGAACATCTATCAAGGCTGGATGTCAGAAAATCACATGGCCCGGATGGTATTGCAAATTGGATTCTAAAGGAGTGCAAAGAAGAACTAACAGACAAAATACACATCTTAATAAACAGCTCACTCAAAGAAGGAAAGATACCCGAGGACTGGAAAAACGCTAACATTGTACCAATATACAAAGGAGGAAACAAGGAAGAACCCACCAACTATAGGCCAGTATCACTAACAAGCACCATAGCCAAAATTTGTGAGAAAATAATCAAGAATAGATGGGTAAAACATCTGGAAGACAATGACATATTAAACCCAAGACAATTCGGATTCAGACAAGGAAGATCATGCTCCACAAACTTAATATGCTTTTACTCAAGACTAATAGACATAGTGCAAGAAAGAAATGGATGGGCTGATTGTGCATTCCTAGACTTGCAAAAAGCCTTTGACAAAGTACCACACAGAAAACTACTAAAAAAACTGGAACACATAGGAGGAATACAAGGAAACCTACTAAAATGGATAGAGGACTTTCTGACTGGTAGAAAGATGAGAGTAGTGCTCAGAGAAAAATATTCAGATTGGAAAGAGGTGATCAGTGGAGTACCGCAAGGATTTGTACTGGCTCCAATAATGTTTGCTATCTATATGAATGACATGGACGAGGACGTGAACTGCTACATGAGCTTCTTTGCTGATGACGCCAAACTGCTAAGGAAAATAGAAACTGATGAGGACTGTGAAGCACTGCAAGAAGACCTAAATAGGGTATGGAACTGGAGTCAGAAATGGGAAGTGGACTTTAATACTAAGAAGTGTAGCATAATGGAGTTTGGAAAAAGCAAAAACAGAATATCAGGAAAATATACAATTGGAACCAAAGTAAAGAAAGTAGGGTCCGAAAAAGATTTGGGAGTAATTATCACGAACGACTTGTCCTATGATATACAGATTAACAAAATTGTCGGGGAGACTTACAACTTGCTAAGATCAATAAAAGTGGCATTTACATACTTGGACGAAGACATGATGAAAAAAATATTGGTTACATTGATAAGGCCTAGATTAGAGTATGCGGCGACATTGTGGTCCCCCAGTACCAAAAAGAATATAAAGAAAATAGAAAGAATCCAAAGAGCAGCTACAAAAATGGCACCTGCACTTGCAAACCTATCATACGAGGAGAGATTGGCTAAACTGGAGTTACCGACACTGGAGCAAAGAAGAGAGAGAGGTGATCTATTGACCATCTACAGAATCATGAGAGGCACAGAGGTACTCGATAGAGAGAACTTACTTAACTGGGACAAAAGAAACACAAGAGGACATGGAAAGAAAATAAAAAAACATAGCTATAGAAGAGAACTGAAGAAAAACAGTTTTCCTCATAGAGTTTTGGACACTTGGAACAAACTGGACAATGAAATAGTATGCGCAAAAACCATTCATGAGTTTAAAAACAAACTAGACACTGCGAGATACAAAGGCGGGACATCACGAGCATAGCTCCCCTTCCCGCAAAATACAACTAGGTAAATACAACTAGGTAAATACTGAAGTGGTTAAAGAGGGTTTTTTGCAGCTATTGTCCATTTCCAGTACTGAATATTTTGGTGTTGAAATTCATTTCCAGTGCTTGGCCATGTAGATCTTTTTGCACTAGCTTGTAGTCTTCCTTGTTTTTCACTCTTCTCGTGGTTTTTGCATCATCTGCAAACATGTTGGCTTATCTTATTGTACCTTCCATCATGTCACAACATGAAGGAGGACCTGGAAAGGGCTGGAGCAGATGTCCGGGATTGGATGACAGTGGCACAGGACCGTAGAGTCTGGAGGCATTTGGTGCTAGCGGTGAGGGGTCAGCAAGTGGCCCGACCACCACCGGAGTGAGTGAGTGGAGTGACCTTCCATCATGTCATTGATATAAAAAAGAAACATTATTGATGCAAGCACTGAATCTTGTGGTGGAACTCTGATCGTTACTGCTCTCCATCCTGACATCTGATGATCCATGACTCTCCATCTATATCTTCATAAAAATATCTCTCTTCCATTTGAGTAGTTTGCCTCTTGGTTCTCTGATATACTCCAATTTCCACACAAGTTTACTATAAGGTACTTTATCAAAGGCTTTCTAGGCTGAGGTACACAGTCCACCCATCCCTTCCTCTCCTGCAGCACATCAGTCACTTTCAAGTAAAGGGTTAAAAAGTTTGATACATATGACCTTCCAAATCTGTATTTCCCTAGTTGTATTTTACGGGAAGGGGAGCTATGCTCGTGGTGTCCCATCTTCATATCTCATTTTATCTAGACTGTTTTTAAATTCATGTATTGTTTTTGCACACACCACTTTCTCATCTAACTTGTTCCAAATGTCTATTACTCTGGGGAAAGCTGTTCTTTTTCAGATCTCTTATATAACTGTCTTGATTCTCTTTCCGTGTCCTCTTGTATTTCTACTATCCTATTTTATTAGGTCCTGTGTGTATGTATTTGCTTGTATTTACCTTTGTAGTATACAGGAACGGAGCAATGCTTGTTGAGTCCTGCCTCCTATTCTCTGATTTTTCATCATACTCAAATTTATGTACAGTTCCAACTTAATCTATATCCATGATTTCCAATTATCATATTTAAATTTGAACTCTTGTATTGTTTGAGATTTTTTTTATTTAAATTTGAACTCTTGTATTGTTTGAGCTTGGGACACAGAAAAAACTGAAAAAGGACAGTTATAGAAAAAACTTGAAAAGGAACAGTTTCCCACACAGAGCGATAAATACATGGAACAAATTAGACAACAAAACAGTATGTGCAAACACTATACAAGATTCTAAGATAAAACTTGATGCAGAGAGATTCAAAGATGGGTCACCATGAGCATAGCTCCCCTCCCGTAGATTACAACTAGGTAAATACATATGCATCTGTATGGAAAATATTTCTTCACATCCTGTAGACATGAGGTCTTTCTTAACCTCTTCACTCCGGGGCACATCGCACGTCTGGCAGCATTAGCTGCCTGACGTACGATGTTGCATCATAATAATCACATTATAAAAAATAAAGTCAGTGCTTAATCGTTCATTCTCTTTCAGCCGTGAATTTTTATAACCATAGAAAATATGATGAAGCGAGTTTAGAGAGAATGGAGGTTACATAGGTACGACTACAATAAATATAATCAAGATGCCGACGTTGGCATCATCGCATACCCACTTGCTCCTCATGCCGCCTACGTAGGCATCACCGTATAGAAGTGGTTAATTTGTTCCCATGACCTGAGGGCCCTCCCATCTTTAGTTAGATCTCTTCTGTCAGTGCAATCTATTCCCTTTAGTGACCTGAATACTGTAATCATATCACCTCTTTCATTTCGAGTTTCCAAAGTTGGTAGACACAGTGCTATTAGTTTTTCCTCATATGGTTTATCTTCCAGACCGGAAACCAGTTTGGTTGCTACCCTATGTATTCTCTCAATCTTACTTATATCCTTCACACTGTGTGGGGACCATACCATGGTTTCTGTGAGTTTTTTCATAATATTTTTATCCATATAGCCTCTTCAATGCAAGTCATAGACTTGCACGTAGCATCAGATGCCTAATGTACTATGCATCACACTACTTGCATTATAAAATATAAAGTCACTGCTATATTACTCGTTCTTTCACTCTGAATAATAATAAACACAGAAAATGTGATCAAACCAGTTCACAGAATTGGGGGAGGTCAGCTACAACTACAAAATGAATGTAATCAAGTTGCCAAAGTTGGCATCCTCATATAGCCACTTGAGCCTAATAATGTCTACGTAAGCAGGATTGTATCAAAGTGGATAGTGAAATGCCTCTTTAATCTTCTGAAGTAGTCTGTATGTCTCTCCCATAATCCTGCTGATTGCCTATCAGGTGACAAGTCGTCGTCATCAGTGCATCCAAGGAACAGTTTAAGGATGGTATTTTGCCACCATTGCCATTTCCAGTACTTTGCATTTTTTGGTATTGAACTTCATTTTCCATTCTTGGCTCCATGCACTTCCCTTACTTCTACATTTATATCTTATATACCTGGTATTGTTCCTCCCTATTTCTTCCAAAAAATTGCTTTTGTGTGAGGATTCATTGGAAACTATCGTTCATAAATTTTGCCTGATTTGAGGCCTCTTCAAAGACCTCACCACCCACTATTAACCCCTTTGATACGATGACTCCTACGTAGGCATCATGAGGAGCAAGTGGGTACGCGAGGATGCTGATGTCGACGTCTTGATTATATTTATTGTAGTTGTACCTGCGTGACCCCCATACTCTGTAAACTGGTTTCATCATATTTTCTATGGTTATCAAAATTCACGGGTGAAAGAGAACAAGCTAAATACAGCGGTAACTTTATTTTTTATAATGCGAGTATTATGATGCAACATCGCGCGTCTGGCAGCTAATGCTGCCCGCGAGATTTTGGCCTAGAGTGAAGGGTTTGTTAACTTGGTGATTACTTTCCTGCATCTCAGTTTACTATTTATAAACTTGTAAAACAGTTTTGGTTCATCGTTGCATTTATCTACAACACCTCTTTCAAAATTGTTTTCTTCCCTGCAAATTCTTGTAGTCATTTCTAGTTTGTTTGTAAGCTTTGTTTTTTTTTTATTGGTGATTACTTTCCTGCATCTCAATTTACTATTTATAAACTTGTAAAACAGTTTTGGTTCATCATGGCATTTATCTACAACACCTCTTTCAAAATTGTTTTCTTCCCTGCGAATTCTTGTAGACATTTCTAGGTTTGTAAGCTTTGTTTGTTTTATTGCTTTTTCTCTTCCTTCATTTTGCCCAAGCTTTGTCCCTGGCCTTTTTTGCCAACTCACACTTTTGTTAAACCAGTCCTGTTTCTGCTACCTCCTTCCATTAGTCTTCGGCACATGATAGTGTACTCATAACTTGTAAATGTCAAAAAAGATTAACCATTTCCTCCTTATTCGTGCGGTATTCTTGAATTCCTCCCAGTTTGCTTCTTCATAAAAGTTTTTTTAATACTAAGTAATTGTTTTCCTAAAGTTGGGTCTCCCTTGCTTGTGTGATTTTTCTTGGCTCTATTTCCTCATCCTCAAGCTGAAATTCAATTGTTACATGGTAAATTTTTCCCATGGAACAAAGGTAGTTCAAATAGCTGATAATGTCTGGCTTTTTGGTCAGTAACAGGTCTCATCTTGAGAGAATGTCATCTCTTACCTGGGTCATTGTGTTCTCCATTGTTATGCTAACATGGTATTTCTCCAGGAATCTGCCTTGCTGCTAACTTCCCATTCCTCCTCGTTAACCTCGCTGCAATAAGAATCTCCAATAAGGACTAAATTGCTACTTTGTTGAATAGTTTTCATTAGGAAAAGGACTGTTTCCAATAAAGTTTCATTATATTCAGCTTCATTCCAAGCTTTTGTCTGGGGGGGGGGACATATGCCACTATGAAGTCTCTCCTATTCTGTTCTTTGGTACTAATATTTAGATGGATTTCTTCATTCTTGCCTTCACTCAGATTTACTTCTTTCACCTTTATGTGGGTCGCCGATTTAATGAAACGGCCTTACTGTGGATTTGCTGTGCCTTGTGGCACTGCCTCTGGCCTGGGGCGGTGGGCGGGGTGCAGGGGTGGCCAGTCGTCCAGGAGGGGTGTGGAGTGTATTTAGGGATGGAATGGGTGGGAATGATTTTATGCCTTTTTCTTTTTGGCTATTTCCCTTGTAAGGGGGAAAAAGCCTTGGTATATGTATGTATGTACCTTTGTCTTTTTTCACAACAAACATTACCTCTCCATCCATTTTATCTTCTCTGTCTATTCTCCAGGTGTATCTAATGTTCCCAACTATAGATAAAAAAAAAAAAAATTGAGTTTGGTCTCTTGACACAAAATATCAGGCCTGTTTATATTTAAGTAGTCGTTTATCTCAAACATGGCCAGTAGTAAGCCATCATCATTAACATGCGTTATTGTAAGTGTCCTTGTAGTGTTTCCTTTGCAATACTGTCTTCCTGTTTTTTTAGGAACCATTTTCTCACATTCTGATTGACAACTCTTTAAAAAAGCTGCTGTTTTTCCTCTTCTGTCCTCCCATCGTGGGTATTTACCTAGTTGTATTTTACGGGAAGGGGAGCTATGCTCGTGTTGTCCCGTCTTCATATCTCATTTTATCTAAACTGTTTTTAAATTCATGAATTGTTTTTGCACACACCACTTTTTCGTTCAACTTGTTCCAGATGTCTATTACTCTATGGGGAAAGCTATTCGTGTGTGTGTGTGTGTGCATGTACTGTATTTATTTAACTAATTGTATTATACAGGAAAGGAGCGACTCTCATTGGGTCCCATCTCCTATTGTCCAATTTTTATTATACCAAGCCTCAAATGTGTGTGTGTGTATTTACCTGATTGTAGTGTACAGGAAAGGAGCAATGCTCATTGGGTCCTATCACCTATTCTCTAATTTTCTAACGTACCTAGATTCAAATTAATGTTTGTTTCCAACTTAACCACTTCAATATGAGTCAAATTCTCGCGCCCAGCATCGGTTACCATATGTATAATGCATCACACTACTCGCAATATAAAATAAGTCACCTCTGCATTACTCGTTTTCTTTTACTCTAATAATAAACACAGAAAACATGATCAAACTAGTTCACAGAATCTGGGGGTAACTCATGTACATACATACATACATATACCAAAGGCCTTTTCCCCCTTACACGGGGGGTAGCCACCAAGTATTTCCACTTGAGTCATAAAAGGCGACAAAAAAGGGACAGGGGATGGGATTAGCAGTCCTACTACCTGTAGCCCCAAAAGGGGACATTCCTAAAAAAGAAAGTAACTCATGTACAACTACAAAATAAATATATAATCAAGATGCTGACGCCAGCATCCACGTGTACCCACTCATGCTTTATGATGCCTACGTAGGCATCATCGTACCAGAGTGGTTAATTTATATCTTTGATTTCCAATTATCGTATTTAGATTTAAACTGGTGTATTGTCTGAGCTTGGGCTAAATCACCTAAGTTATTCCTCGTATTTATACATCTGTGTATAGAAAATTGAATTTCCTCACATCCTTTCGACATGTCTCTCTTAATTTACTTCCATGACCTCTTAAAGTATGTGTGTGTGTGTGTACTCACCTTATTGTATTTACCAAATTGTAGTACAGTAAGTCCTCGTTATGCAGTACATATGCGTTCCTGAAAACCTTACCGCAAATTGAAATTACCGTATACCAAATGGCGTGGTGGCGCTACTGTACTGTACGGTGTAAACAAAACACGAGCAGATACCGTATCTGTGAATTTTTCTTACCATAAATAGAATCGAGAGTAGTAATTACCAAATACCGTAACTGTGAATTTACCGGATAAAGAATTACCATAGAAGGAGGACTCGCTGTGTACAGGAATGGAGCAACATTAATTGGGTGCAGTTTTTACTCACTAATTCATCATACCTAGCCTCATATTCATGTACAGTTCCACATTGGTGATCCATGATTTCCAGCTATCATATTTAGATTCGAATTCATGTATGAGCTTGAGCTATATTACCAAAGCGATTCTAAGTAATTATGCATCTATATGGGAAAATATATTTCTTCATTTCCTGTAAACATGTGGTCTTCTTGATTTGTTCCATCACCTCTTAAAGCCCTCCCATCCTTAATCAAGAGATCTCTTCAGTCAGTGCAATCTATCCACTTTAGTGACCTGAATACTAGTCATATCACCTCTTTCTCTTACAATCTTTCAAAGTTGTTGTTGTTGTTGTCGCTCCCTAGACTGTCTGTCCGAGCAGTCCCGTCTCCCCAAGGAAGGCCACAGCCGAAACTGGGTTTTCCCACAAATCCTTTATAGAGTGTATGTTGTGTTGTTTGCGTGCATGATTGTGTATAATGCAGCCTTCCATTATGTGTTGTATGGTATGGGGTGAAGTGTTACATCCTGGGCAGCTGTTCACAACACGGTCTTCCAGCCTCTTCTGGTAGCTTAGAAGTGCTGGGTGGTGACCGCATCGCAGTCTGGCCAAGTGCTTTTACAAAGGAAGAGCATTCCGACAAGAGACCTTTTGGTCCATAACTAGGTTGGATGCAAAAAAATATATATAAAATAAAATAAATAAACAAATGAATAAATAAATAGATAAGTAAATGAATAGAATAAATAGATAAAGATAAATGATTGTGATAAATAAATGAATAAACAAATAGATAAATAAGTACATACATACATATACCAAGGCTTTTTCCCCCTTACAAGGGAGGTAGCCAAAAAGGAAAAGGCATAAAATCATTCCCACCCATTCCATCCCTGAATACACTCCACACCCTTCCACCCTCCCTCTTATCTTAGCACCTCCCAGATGACGGGTCATCCCTGCACCTTGTCCACTGCCCTGGGTCAGAAGCAGTGTCGCAAGACACAGCACATCCATAGCAAGGCCACTTCATTAAATCGGCGACACCCCCTCTCTGTCCCCCCATGCAGAAAAGGAGAAGACAGGGAGAAATCCCTTCGGGCTGCATCAAATTTTGCTCACCCCCCACCCATTCCACCTCATGCATCACAACATCATCCATATACAACCATTCTCCATTCACCCCTGTCTTCTGTCCTCTCCCGTCCTTCCTCAGCAGACATTCCCCTCTTCCTTAAAGCCTCCTTCACCCCATCCATCCACCTCATCCTAAGATGTCCCCTCATGTTCACTCCCTCCACATCTGCCTTCCATACCTCTTTTACTAGTCTTTCTTCACTCATTCTTTCCATGTGTCCAAACCATCCTAATACTTTTTCATCAACTCTATCTCCCAACCCCCTTTCCACCCCTGTTCTCAAACTTTCTGTAACCTTCGTCACAATTTTTTCTTTTGCCAAAGACATGATTCATCCGCCCAGTTTCTCATTTCTGTTTTTAATCCAATAATTATATAACTCCTGTCCAACACTATTTGGTGGTAATGGACCCCTTAACCCCTTCCATACGGTGCCGCACACGTAGGCGTCATGAGGAGCAAGTGGATTCGCGACGCTGCCATATCGGCGTCTTGATTATATTTATTGTAGTCGCCCCTGTGTTTTTACATTCTCCCAAATGCGCCCTTAATCCCATTCTCTGTGGTTTTCAAAATTCGCGGGTGAAAGAGAGAACGGTCGATATAAGCGGCGACTATATTTTATGATGCGAATATTATTTCGTTACGTCGTACGGCTGGCATTGGCTGCTGCCCGCGAGATTTAAGTCCCGTATTGAAGTGGTTAAATTCATCTCCACAATTCTCATTATGTCTGGTTTTTCTTCTGACAGGTAATCATTTAGTTCACTCAATCCTGAGATTAATCCGTCTATATTAGTATAGGCCACTTTTAATTTTTTTTTTTTTCTTCTCCATCTCATTTTCTGTTCTTTTCGTTTCACTAACCTTGGTATACCATTTTCTCAGCCTCATGTCTAACTCCAATAGAATTCCTTGCTTTCGGTCTCAGTTCTCTTCTCGTTTTTTTCCTTAACTTAATCTAATAGTGTCTTCTCTCTTTCTGTTTTCTCAACATTCATTTCTTTCTTTATGCATATAGTGTTTTAATGTTCAGGAGGAATGGGCGGGGGGGGGGGGTAGTATGTGTGAGTAAATTTTGACGCAGCCCGAAGGGATTTCTCCCCGTCCTCGCCTTATATGCAAAAGGGGACGGAGAGGGGGGGTCGCCGATTAAATAAAGCGGCCTTGCTGTGGATGTACTGTGTCTTGCGAGACTGCTTCTGACCCAGGGCGGTGGGCAGGGTGCAGGGATGACCCGTCATCCAGGAGGTGCTCAGATGAGAGGGAGGGTGGGAGGGGTGTGGAGTGTATTTAGGGACGAAATGGGTGGGAGTGTTTTTATGCCTTTCCCTTTTTGGCTACCTCCCTTGGAAGGGGGAAAAAGCCTTGGTATATGTATGTATGCTAACTTACCTGATTTTGCTAGTATGTCTTCTTCTCCCACAAATTTCTATTTAGATTCATCTCCCTTTCCATGTCTATGATTAGACTCAAATTTATTTTTTTGTACTTACCAAAGCCAGAAAATAAGTCATTGCCATACAATCTACCAATGCCCCTTGGGGTCTCAAAGCCTCTATTTACATTTAGTTTCAGTATAGCACCTCCGGAGGGCTCTGTGTTTATATCGACATTCGAATCAAACTCTTTGCCGTTTTCTCCTGATCCACCTTGGTTCCCTTGCATTTTCTCACGATGGACATGTTCAACACTGCACAGAGATCGTTTTGAGCAACCACAAGGGCTCCCCCTCCCACTCAGTATATACAACTTAGGCCTTTTGCTTTCCTTGCACTGTTGAGAATTTTCGTCCTATTCGGCAGCCTATGGAACTCTAGTTGACAGCTGTTGCCAGCTCGGAGGTTTGTTCGTGTATTTACCTAGTATCTTATGGGAAGGGGAGCTATGCTCGTGGTGTCCCATATTTGTATCTCAGTGTCTAGTTTGCTCTTAAATTGTTTTATCCAATTTGTTCCAGATATCCACCACTCTGGATTTTTTTTTTTTTTTAAGGTCTCTTCTGTAACTATCCTTTTTGAATTCCTTATGTCCCCTTTTATTTCTCATATTCCAATTTATGAAGTTCTCTCTATCAAGGAATTCTATGCCTTTCATGATTCTGTAAATAATCAGCAGGTCACCTCTTTCTTTTCTTTGTTCC